>NW_008360326.1:6068093-6069360 GCF_000622305.1 Nannospalax galili
CCAGTCTCAGCGACCAATTTAGAAAGGGTCTCCTTTAAAGTCCGATTCATCCTTTCTACCTGCCCAGAACTCTGTGGGTTATAAGCACAATGTAGTTTCCAATCTGTTCCCAGAGTCTGGGCTAGTCCTTGCAGGACTTTGCTAATGAAAGCCGGGCCGTTATCAGAACCTATGACTTCAGGGACTCCATACCTGGGAACTATTTCCTCAATTAGCTTTTTTGCTACTACCTGGCTAGTTTCATTTTTAGTGGGAAAGCCCTCTACCCATCCTGAGAAGGTATCCACCATTACTAACAAGTACTTATAACCAAATTTACCTGGCTTTACCTCAGTGAAGTCTATCTCCCAATACCTTCCCGGTGCCCTCCCCCTCTCCCGGCTACCAGTTGGGTGGAGCTCCTTCGGGGCTGGTCTAAGTTTCACGCAGCTGTTGCAACTTCCCGTGCAGTCTTGCTGCTTTAGTCTGATGTGGGAAAACCAGCTGTGCATTTTGGAAAACAGTAAGCAACTTCTTCCAACCTAAGTGGGTAGATCTGTGTAAATTAGTTAACATGTATTTCCCTAATATTTCTGGTAGAATCAACATGCCTTCCTGGTCCCGGCTCCAACCTCCTTTCCCAGTCCTCCCCTCCGGTGCTCGCTTCTTTATCCACTCTAGATCCTGTGGAGAATAATCAGGTTTGGGGGGCAGAGTAGGCAGTTCTGGTATCGGTACCTCTAGGGCGGCTAGTACAACTGGATCTCCAGGACTGGAGAGGGCCACTCTTTTGGCTTCCGTGTCTGCAAGGTTGTTACCAATGGCCTCAGGAGTCTTCTTGACTTGGTGTCCAGGCACGTGTATGACTGCCACTGCCCTGGGTTTATCTATAGCTCTCAATAGTCTCTGGACTTCCTGTAAGTTCTTTAGCTCTTTTCCTTCAGCAGATCAGAACCCTCTCTCTCGGTAGATGGCACCGTGAACGTGCACCGTGCCAAAGGCATATCTACTCTCCGTGTAGATGTTAGCTCGCTTGCCTTCCGCCCTTTCTAGGGCCTCTGCAAGGGCAATGAGTTCGGCTTTTTGCGCGGAGGTACCTGGAGGTAGGGCAGCACTCCAGATGACGTCTCCTTCTTGTGTTACCACCGCTGCCCCTGCTCTTCTGACCCCATCCTTCACAAAGCTGCTTCCATCAGTGTACCAATCCACCTCACTGTTTGGTATCCTTGTGTCCTTCAGATCTATCCGAGTCTGGCAGACTTCAGATAGGACATCTCTACAATCATGG
>NW_008360326.1:6073277-6111621 GCF_000622305.1 Nannospalax galili
TGGGGCTGTTGTAGTGGTTGACAGGAAAGGGTAGTCCAATGGTTAGCGCCAAGGACTAGAGTTGCAGAGTGTGAGAAGGGGCTTTCGTCTCCACCCGTGAGGGCTGTCGGGGTCCGTTAAGAGGACTAAGAGCCTTCCACCTACATCAGGGAGTGGCCCTGACCAGTAGGCCTCAGTTGCTCCTTTGTCATTAACGGTCCCACGCGAAGACTCTGGTCCCGAGTATGGAACAGTATATGGAGAGGAAAAAAGTTTTAGAACCAGGTGCGTATAGAGAAATACAGAACCAATCCCACTACTACTATAAGGAGCGTAACCATCAGCATACATCCACACCACATTTCACTACTTTCACTCGGACCGGTCCTCCTCTCACTCTGGCGCGCGCCGCATTCACCACTCTCACTCTCACCTTCCAGATTCCCAAGGCTCCTGGTAATTCTCCCGAAGGGCGTCCACTCGGACTGCCGTAGGGTCAGGAGTTCGACCTTTTCCACTTCTGGCGCCAGCTTCCTGTCGTTAAGCTTCCTTCCCAGAGTCGGATCTCTCCAACCCTAGGGCCAGGACTCGAACCTGGACTTCCCTGCTCAGGACTCGAACCTGAGACTTCCCTGCTCAGGACTCGAACCTGAGACTTGTTACGAGGGCCTTCCTCGTATGAAACTCTGCCTCCATCCGTCTTTTGTTTTCCAGGGGTCCCCCCTCGAATCCGGGACGAGCCCCCAAAATGTTAGGGTCCGTGACTCGATGGGTCCCCTCCAGATAACAAATACACGGGATTGGAGATGTAAAAATCAAGCAGCAGAGTCTTTACTTTTCCAGCTAGCCGGGGTCGACCGGCTTCCCGAGACATGCAAGTCTGGTCAGAACGATCGACCCCCATTCAGTTTCAGGTACAGATTATATAGGCCCACATAGTCATTACACAAAAAGCATTCCTCAGGAGACACTTTAATCAATCATCTTCTAAAAGCTATAGTTTCGGTTAAACATCTTTTCCAGGAAGGGTAGATCTGGTGTAAGCCTGGTGCAACCTCCCTCTTTTGTTCCTTATCGGTTATCTGGTATGTGCAAACAGGCCTACAGGACACATTGTAAATCAACTGAGTCAGGGGTCCAGGGTCCAGGAAGGAGGTTTACAGCACTTCAATTCTTAGCATTTCAACTAGGTTAATCATCCATGTGTGGTAGATACAAATCAGGCAGAACAGGCAAGCTTAGCAAGTAAATCTAAATCAACATTTTAAACAGAGTTTTCTATCAAAATGCAGAGTTCTTACGGTTGTTAGGCTTGCTACTAAATACTTTTACTGGTAGAGTCATCTTGCAGACGCTTTAAATTTTTTTTAAAAATTGCATTTCTTTAATTATTTCTATTTATTTTTGAGAGAGTGAGAGAGAGAGAGAGAGAGAGAGAGAGAGAGAGAGAGAGAGCATGTGGAGGTTAGAGGACAGTGTGTGGGAGGCAGCTTTTTCTCCTTCCACCATGTGGGTCCTAGGGATCCAACTCAAATCATCAGATTTGATGGTGAACACCTCTGTCCACTGAGCCTTCTTGACATCCTCTAAAGAGAGTCTTGTGGTAGAGCTGGAGAGAACTCTGTGTTTGCATTTAAAGTCCTCTAAAGCTGCCATTCATGGAGCTCCTACTTGTGCCCACTGGGTATAAAAATGTCCCTATTTTGGCAACCAGATCTTGGGTAGGAGCTTTTTTTCCTCTTTGAGGTTTAGAGAAGACAGTGGGTGTTGGGCAATCTCTCATGGTCTATTTGCTATTAACCTAAAAGAGATTTATTTATTCATTCATCAGGGAAGGGGGCTGTATTCATGGTACCACTGCTTTCTTTCAAATTTAAACCAATTCCGGGCTTATCCATGACACTACCTTTTTGGTTTGTTTTGTTTGTTTGATCATTTTCTCATTTGGCTTTTAAGACACAACCTTTCTATGCAGCTTTTGTTGGCCTTGAACTTGAGATCTTCCTGCCTCTACTTCCAAAGTGCTGTGATCCCCCATGCCTACCCACAACACTACTTTCTTATTAAAACTAGTAAATTTTTAGCCATTCCCCAGAGGGAACAAGCTGGAAGGTAGAGCTATGGACAGATGCATGGACAGGTCTAGGTTGATGTCGTTCTGCCTTGATGAACACGCCGGCCTGAGGGTGTTAGCAGATCCCTTGCCAGTCATTGAGATGCAGGTGTGGTCTCTGCTGTTCAGAAATGTATCCTGTTAGTGGCCAAGCCCCAGATGTTTTTGCTGTTTGTGGATTTGGTCATACAAATATTTGAATCCAAACAGAGGAGATGGTCACTTACATTCATGTCCTAAGGAGATGGTTTGGAATTCCAGGCCACAGGGAAACCCAGGGAGTGTCAGAAGAGGGTCTGTGTGTGTGGTGGTGGGGGAGTTGATTTTTTTTGCATCAAAAATGACAACTCAATGAGTGGCTCTTCTGAGCTTGAGAAACAGAGATCTATTTCTAGAAAGGTAATCTGTGACCAGGTTGGCCCAGAGGTCACAGTGTTACAACAGAAGAAGGCAGGGAAATAGAAATATATTCTCTTCAAAAGTACCAACCCAATGGACTATCTTTCCACTGTCATAAATATATTCCTTTGACCCATCCAGTTTTTCCATCCTCAAATCTTTTTCCAATATGTTAAATGGTTTTTATGATTTTAAATTATTTTGTTTATTGTTTTTAAATATTTTGTTATTTTATATATATGAGTATATTACCTGCATGTGTGTAAGTGCACATGTGTCATGTAATGCCCTCAGAGGTCGATAGGTAAAAAGTTGGCGGAGAACGAGCGAATGGAGGAGGAGGCACCAGGACACAGATAAAACTCCATCAAAATAGGGTTTATTAGCAAAGGAACACATGGGACAGATTCCCTTCTGGGCAGGGAAAATGTCTGCCCAGGTCTTGAGCTGGGGTCTTTTTAAAAAGGGAGGCTTCTGCTTCCTGCAGAAGGTGGGAAGATGTATTTTTTTTTAAGCTGGGTGGGAGGTGGGAAGTGGGAGAGCAGGACTGTTAAAACCTGTCCTCTTTAGAGATCAAAGGGGAAGCCTCCTGTGTTGGCCAAACAGTGGAGAAAAGTCTGCTTCTCTTGACTTCAAAGACCAAGGTGCTTATCAGCTAGGTTTCTTTTTCTCAGGAGCATGAGAAGTCCTTGGGATCCTGTTGGTGAGGGGGCAGGGCTATCTGAACCTTAACAGAGGTCAGAAGTGGGTGTCAGATTCTCCTAGAACTGGAGTTATGGGCAATTGTTAGTCACCATGTGGGTACTGGGAATTGAACCCAGGTCCTCTGGAAGAGCAGTCAATTCTCTTAACCACTGAGCCATCTCTCCAACCCCTATTTTTTTTATTTTTGTGTATGAGTGTATCACTTGCATATATGTAAGTGTACCTGTGTTGTGCAATGTCTATGGAAGTCAGAAGAGGGCATTGGAGTCCCCTGGAACTAGAGTTACAAAGAGTTGTTAGCCGCCATGTGTGTGCTGGGAATTGAACCTGGGTTCTCTACAAGAGCAGCCAGTGTTCTTAACCACTGAGCCATCTCTCCAACCCAATATATATTTTTCATTGACTTTTTGTGCATTTCATACAATACATCTTAACCATATTTAGATCCCCTCCCCTATCTGCACCACCCCCTATAGCCCACCCACAGGATTTCATGTATTCTGTCATATATGTTAAGGCTTATCAAATCAAGTTTGTGTCCCCATATGTCCCTCAGTATGAGTTCATCCACTGGAGCCTGGTCAGCCTTATTAGTGTCACTCCCTTAAAGAGGACCAATTCTCCCTCACCTAGCAATGATCAGTTGCTAATAGTTCCTCACTTAAAGTTGTGGTCTCCTGCCCATTTCCCCTGTTCTATACTGGGTTTTTGTCTGGTTCAAGTTTGCAAATGGAACCAGCTTTTGAAATCTGCCTCTTTCCAATTGCCATGTTCAGGGATAGACAAACCCATACGAAAAGCGCAATATACTCATCAGCTTCAGGAAAGGCTGTCGTCTGCTAAGAAGTATACACTGTTCTTTTCTTGTTAAAATTTGACCAGATATAGTTTGACACAGCACAAACATTTGCATACACATTTAAGAACGTTTTTGAAGAACCCATAACACAAGGGCACAGGGTCAGTTTCCTCTCCAACCAGAGTGTGTACTGCTGGCTTGTGTCATTGTGAGCTATGCCACCTGAAATTAGCTGAGCGGGGCTTTGAGGGAATCTTCCACAGACCACCATGGCAGTCAGATCAAGATCTGCCTCAGTGGGGTTGTTGAGAGGATGACTCTTTGATCATGCATGACACTCTTGGGCCTATCCAGCCCAGGACTGTCTATTAGTTTTCAGTAACCCAGTTCTCTGGTATCTGAGCAGGGAATTATCTGAGTACAGATGTGCACACTTTTCCTTTTGGTTGGCATGCTATCTTGCTTTCTGTCAGAACCCAGCCAGGTGTGGTAATTCATATCTGTAATCCCAGCACTTGGGAGGCTGAGGCAGGAGGATTGCCATGAGTACCAGGCTGGGCTGAGTTACAGAATGAAAAAAGAATTTCAGAATCCGTTGTCTGACCACCAGCCTTGCTTTTGTGAGTTCCTTTTTGTGTATTTTGACCAGGAGGCCATTACCTGTGCGGCTGACCCAGGGCTCATTAATTCAGACACCTTGACACCTCCCTGGTGTTGATGATGCTAATTGCAGGTACCCTACAGCCCAGCTTGGTTCCATTTGTTCCTTTTTGCTTTTCGCTGAACCCTTGGGGGACTGACTTTGTCATGTTGCTCATTTCCATTTTTCATGACTTTTCATTATTTCTGTGGTAGACACACATGATGGCAGGCTGAAAAACTTGCATTACTATTTTTAACAGTCTAGGAAAATCCATAAGAAAAGAAGACAGAAGCATAAATTTACTGAGATCTATACCGTCTTCATTTTTCCTATGGGGTTTATTTATTTATCAAAAAAAAAAAGTCTTTAGAGTCTTTAGAAAAATATCCAGAAACAAAGCATAACAAAACAAACTGCATGCTTCTCGAATAGTCTCAGGCTCTTGATGTGAAAACCAAGCAAAGTAAGCACTAGCTATACCTTGTTAAATGCCGAACATCTTGGCTGCAGGGGAGATGGTACTCTGGAGATTTGAATTAAACAACCACAACAAACAAAGCGCAACGCTTTGATTTGCTGATGAGCTGCAAGAGATATCATGGTAGATGGGAAGCTGGAGATGTAATGAAACTCTAGAAACTGGACCGAACCAGTATGGTCGTAACTTGTTTTTAAGTTTCTCTTTTGTTATTGTCAGGGACTATGTAACTGACATGTAGAGAGAGGGACAAGAAGTGTTGGAGTGAGGTAGGTGGTATGGTAAGAAAGTGGAACATGTTTCTGGGGACATCTCCATCTTTTAAAAGACACAGTCAGTAAAGTGCTTGCCACACAAACATGGGGACTTGAGTTCGATCTCTAGAACCCACATAAAAAAGCCAGGTGTGGTGGCGTGTGTCAGTAATCCCAGAATCCAGGAAGTGGAGTCAGGAAGATCCCTGGGGCTCCTGGCTAATGAGAGACCAAACCTGGAAAACCAAGATGGGGCTGGCTGGGTAGAGACACTCAATGGATAAAAGTGCTTGTTGTGCAAACCTGACAGACAACCTGAATTTGGATCCCTAGAACCAATGAAAAAGTTGAACACAATCATGCAAGTGTTTGTAATTCTTATGTGTCTATAGGAAATGGGAGGGGGAGATAGGAGAGTCTTGAGAAGTTTTGTAAAAAATTAGATCATGTGATTATGAAGGCTTCTTGAGCCCAGAGTCTTTTGGGAAAGGAGAGAGACTTAGGAAAGAGTTGAACTTCAAGCACAAAGCTACTGGCAGAATCCCTTCTTGGTCTGGAGGGAGGACCGATCAGTCTTTGTTTCATCAAAGTCTTCGACAGATTACAGGAGACACACCCACATATGTAGGATGTTCTGCTTTGAACAAAGTCTATTGATTTAAATATATCACTCATCCATGAAAGCTCTTCAGGGAAATACTTCAAATATTGTTTGACCAAATAGCAGGGTACCATGGCTAGCCAAGTGGACACATTAAATTAACCATTGCACTGCCCATTGGTTAGTCTGTCAGTCAGAAGGCAGAGGGTGCCGTCAGTCTCTTAGGCACAGTGTCTCATGCTGGCTTGACCTCAAGGGGCCAAACAATTAACCTCCAGTGCAATGTGCGAGGAAGCAAGGTGGGTATTTTGTTTGCTTTTCACTTTTCCTATTCCGTGGAAAAGCTTGGACTGTGGGTCTTTCTGAACCTTAAGTGTTTCCAGAGGCCCTGAAATAACACAATATCTCCTCCAGGGTCCCAACAAATGAACACAAGCATCAAGAAGAAATTAAATCTCTTCAAACACTGCTGTTTTCCCTTTATGCTTTTATTTAATTTTTTCATTAAATTACATGAATAGCTGTAGAAGCCATGTGTGATTTCAAAAGGGAGTCACCTGGACAGTGTGGAGAGGCAGGGGGTCTAAAATACAGATCTGTGTGCCTGTAATCCACCCCTGCATACTGGCTGCCTTGCATGCCCAGAGAAGGCACAGGCAGACTGTGTTGTTCCCAGAAAGATTTAAATTAGGTCCAATAAGGAGCTTTATTACTGAGCCTGTGAAATACTGGAAGGGGCTTCTCTGGGAGTTACTTTGGAGTTTGGACTTTATTGAAAAGCAAATATGCCAGGGTCAAGTTGACATTAAAATAGCACATGTGAGAGGGAAACGTCAAATAACTATGGTTTTAAAGAATTCAAAAATTGCTCATTTTGTTTGTTTGAAATGGGGTCTCGCTCTTTAGCCCAGGCAAGCCTTAAACTTATGGCAGTCCTCCTGTCTCACCTCTCCTGAGTGATAGAATTAGAGACCTGTGTTACTTTACTTGGCTTAATCACTTCCTTAATTCTTGACTTTGTTCTGTATGGTGCGACGTGTCTTGTGTTCTGAACTGGTGTTCTGCAGGAAGTGAGAAGAGTGTAAAACCTATTATCACAACTAAGTAGAAGGCAAAGTACTGAGCCTGCGATACCACCGGGCCTAAATTCAGGTGACCTAAGGGACAGCTTCTAGAAGCAGAGGCACCATGGCCACCTTGGTTGCCAGGATAGAGGATACAGAGAAGCCTCAGTGTTAGCAGAAAAGGAGCTGGCTGCTCCCTTGGCTAAATGCTGACCTTTCTGGGATCTTTTCCTAAATTAGAGGCCCATTCTGCCCCAGGACTGGAGTGGAAGCCATGAGCATGCCCTGTTGTTTCTTGTTGGGTGTTTAATCACAGTAACAAACAAAATAGCCAATACAGAAATCGACCTATATATTTAGGGAACAGCTGGTTGGACTGTGCAGATGTGCTGAGGACAGGCATCCATGTCTTTCCACAGGGACCTCAGAGGACTCTGAGATGCCTGATGGAATTGGCTTAAGTGTTCATTTGGCTGGTAAAAAAAAAAAAAAAAAAAAAGCAAAGATATGGTTTCATTTCTTCCAACTTAATGTTAAGAAATCTGGCAGCTCAGCTGAAGTTGGTACCACCAAAAGATGCTAAAGGATGAATCTGGCTTTCCATGAGCTTACTGCATGTACTAATTACTTTAATCATTGCTATGACTAAGTATCTGACAGAAACTACTTGAGGGAGGAAGGATTTATTTGGCTCATGGTTTCACAAGCTTCAGTTTATCATGGTTGGGAGAGTGTGGCAGAGTTGAGTGTTTCCTATTATGGTGATCAGGAAGCAGAAATAAAGAATATAGGAAGAGGCCAGGAAAAGATTGACCCCCCCCCCACCAAGGACATACTCTCAATGATCTACTTCCTCCACTTCTCAGTAGTGCTGTCATATCATGAATCCATCAAGGGATCAGTCCTTTCATTATATCAGAGTGCTCATGATGTAATTGTTTCTGGAAACACCCTTACATACTCCATGTGTCCGTCCCCCCCGTCCCCCAGATATGGGCTTTACTGGTCTTCCAGGTGTTTCTCAGGCTACTCTGTTGACAAGATTAACCATAGTATTATGTGTCTCTGAAGTGGGGTGTAAAGTTGAGGAAGCAACTTTCTGTGAGATCTCATTTCTGCAATGTATCCTTGCAATAGGTCCTCATCACTCAGGGTGATGTGACTACCCTTTTTTGTTTGACTTTGGCTGACCAGTTACAATACCATCTAGCTCTAGCAGCATTTGACTCAAATTCTGTCATGATGAAGTACAATGGGGTGGTGACTATCCCGGAAAATGGACTTCGGGATCAATTGCTGGGTTCATTTAAGCTCTGCCAATAAGGTGGAGAATAGGTTCAGTTCCTTAACACACATCAAATAATGATGCTTTAACAAGCAAGGTTGAAGTTTACTTCTCATTCACGTAACAGTGTAGGTAAAAATAGTTCAAGACCTGTAAGGCATCCTTTTAATTTGAAGGATCCAGCTTCTCAGTCTTGGATCGCCTTCCTCAGGGTGCTGTTTTCATTTCCAGACTTCATAATGGCTCATCATAATACCCACACTTTAGCCAGAAGGAAGAAGGAGGGCCATGAAAGGGAGGCTGTTCACCTCAGCTCGGCTAAATCCTGCTGACTAGAACTTAATTACATGGTGACACCCAGCGCCAAAGGTGTATGGGAAATATAATTTGCATGAATTTTCTATTGCTGTGTAACAAATTAGCAAAGACTTTTATTATGTCATAGTTTCTGGAGGCCAGCAGTATTGGCAGGGTTGGCTGGGTCCTCGGCTCAGGGCAGTAAACAAGGTGTGAGCCACTGCTGTCAGCTCTCTGGTTGTGGAAGGTTTAGTTCCTTGTGGTGGTAGGACTGAGGTTCCACATCTTCTGGTTACCAACCTGCATCCATTTTCAGCTTCTAGAGGCTGCCAGCTAGTCCTGCCACTTGGCCCTTGTCCTTCAGGGTCAACAGAAGCACATCTCTCACTTTGACTCTCTCTTCAGCAAGGGCACAGTTCTCTTTAAGAGCTCACCTTATGAGACCAGGCCCACCCCGGGCAATCTTTCTTTCGATTGGCTCAAAGTTAACTGATTTGAGTACTTAATTTATATCTATAAAATCCCATACACTGTTGTCATATAATGTAGTCTAATCAAGGGCATAGGCATCTTATTTTATTCATAGGTTTCACCTAGGCCCAACGGATGTTTCTATACAGCACAAGCACCATAGACTGGGAGTCCTGGAGACCATCTTGGAATTCTGCCCACCACATAATCTTCATGTGTGATTACATACTCAATCAATAGCAACCAATATAGTTTTGATTTCTGCAGTTCTATGACGAGAGAAGAATGGAGCAAAGGATATTGGGGTCACCTGGTGGTCTCTTGCTTCAATAACTTCCTAGCTATTGTCAAGCCATTGAGTTCCCTGAGCTTGAGCTTCTCCTATGAACAGGGATAATAACAGTACCTTAGTGATGGGTTTGTTGCGCAGCTTAAGTTAGATGCTATGAGATACATATCCTGCAAATATTAAAAGCTCATGACACTTTGGCAATAGCTCCTTTTCTCTTCAGGGATAAAACACCGAATAAAACAGCAGAAACTTTCAATATCTATCCAAAAATGTAGTCATATCTTTAATGACTTACGAGTACAAAGGGGCTTGTTGAAGCCTTTCCAGTCTGAACTTTTTTTTTTTTTTTTTAGAAATGTGCTAAGGCAAACAGAACTCTGCTGAACAGTTCTAGGACCTCAAACTCATCATTGCATAACCAATGACATCATGCAGTAAAGATGCCCACAAGTGACGTCACTTTCTTCAGGGAGGCACTGCTGATGCAAAACCTCTGGAACTTGACATGCATTTTGCCAGAGAAAGCAGATTGTGTGATTTCTATGAGCTTCAAAGTTAATCACACCAAGTGTGAATATGAAGCCTGTGTGTGTGTGTGTGTGTGTGTGTGTGTGTGTGTATACATGCATGTGGGCATATGTGTGTGGTGTGCCTGCATGTGAAATTGGCCACATATTGATTAAGCTTTCCTCCATACAAAAAGGGACGTGATGGTTTTGAGAGTCATTGGAAGAAAACAAAGAAGTTACCATGTTGCTCAGCTCAATGAGATTTAGAAGCTAGATCTGAGCCATTAGTGTGTGGCTTTGCCTTTTTAATAGGGAAATGTTCCACATCAGCTCAGCAAGGCTCGTGTTAGGGTTGTTTAACACTTTCCCCTGCTTCTGAGCTTGCTCACGCACAGTGTGTCTTGAACAATGCACAATACAAACAATTATTTCAGACATCTCAAAAATGAAGGGCTTCTAGCTTCGCTGTGGTCCCCTGCTCTGGCGAGTCATGAAAGACATATTCTTAATGTGAAACAAAAGAAGATTGTGAATATAAAAAAGCAGCCCAGCCAGCTAGAGTTAAACCGTCAGGATAAGATATTAACTTGAACCACATGTGAAGTGCAGCTGTTTCTGTTGAAGTTTTCATCAGGCTCAAGTGGAAAGATTGGTGGGTTTTAATATGTGGTTTCCAGCCAAGCCAATAGGAATCTGGGGAAAATGTGTGTGAAATCAGGCCTCTGCTAGGGGGGTCCTGGGCTCTGGGCTGACTTTTCTTTTTGTTAACATAAACAAGGGTAACCCAATGCTCAGGGTAAGGCCTGTTCCCTCCAGAGGTACAGCTGAAGGATTCTGGAGTGACCAGTGGGCCTTGAGGGTTTTTTTTAGGGGAGGGGTATCTTCATACACTTCAAATGTAAATAGCAACAGGAGTAAGGAGGCGGCAGAATCTTCTCCGACCTGTCCTCTGCGTCTTCCCCCCAGAAACACTTAGAATCCATCCAGCTCCCAGTTACTCACAGCTTCCACTCTGAAAATACTGCTGTGCTTGTTGGGTTGAAGCTCTGAGGATGTACATGTGCTCAGAGGAGTGGTGGTGTACATGATGCCAGACATACATGTTGTACAAATGTGAGATTCTAGAAATCAATAAAAGAACATGAGATGTGTGCAGAAATCATGATTGATTGTATCTTTACAAAGGCTAAATTAGTTAACAGGCTTGAAGGCAGGTATGACTATTGCCTGGTTTTGTCTAGCCTGTTCCACAAGGCTGTAGCTAGTGCTTCTAGACTGATGACAGGGTGACAATGTGTACCATGCATTGCATCAGCTTCAGAGGCATGGAACAGGAGTGATGCCTTATGAGGTCTACAAACTCAGGAATGGACTCAGGAAAATGAAAACGATTGAAATGCCCTCACTGACCTTGGGAAAGTAGTTGAAACACTCCCATTTATATGCATTGATTGATATGTTCAACATTTATTAGGCTGCTCCATGATTCAAGAGACTCTGCAGAGTGCTCTTGGGGACACAGTGATGTGTAAGGGGAAAAGGAACTGACATTTATTGAGCACATACTAGTTGCCAGGGACCATGTGGACCCCGTGATTACATTTTCTCATTTAATTTCCTAAACCTGGAAAGGGAGAAATTAGAAGAGAAGATCTTTTCTCTCAACACTCTTCCAGTCTAGCATTAAGTAATAGATAAAAGACATAGCCAGACACCCATGAAATAAGATAATTATAATCACATGGCAGAAGAGAGGTTTTAATGGGGACTAAAAGACTGGAGTGATTTCTTAGGGAACAGAAGGAAGGTTATTGGAGGATGCCAAGTGAACTGGACATTTAGGTTGAGTAGGATTTAGATTCATAGAGAAGTAGAGAAAGGCTGATCCAGATGAAGAAGAGGATGCATGGGACTGAGGAGAGGGGAAGCAATACCTAACAGCCACAGAATATTCAGGAATTAAGTGAAAATTACCTGTAATCAAATTTTCATTGCTATTGTTTCTTGGATCCAGTGCCATGTGAGCTGGATGGCTTTAGAGTTACATTTTATGAAAAGCAAACCATCAGTACACACAGTCAGTGTGGGGAGAGGATTACCTCTCAGAGGCTTGCTCAGATCAAGATTAGCAGATGGCTCGTCAAGTGACCACAATATTTAGCTTGTGGTCACCTCTCTGTCCAGTCAGCGATTACAACAGAGGCAAGTCAGATTTGATCACATAGTAGCTGAAGGCATGTGTACGTGGATGGTGGTGGTCTTGGAATGTGAGGGTATGGGGGGCCAGCCTGGCCATGGCCGAACCAGGGAAAGGTGCTTGACTCTACCTGACCAGGGTTTGGTAGCAGTAGAGTATAAAGAAAAGATTAGGTAAGCTTGTTTCTATAGTTGGAGACATTGAGTTACTGCTGGGAAAGTGGGGTTGTACT
The DNA here is from genome assembly GCF_000622305.1 of Nannospalax galili. NCBI lineage: Eukaryota > Metazoa > Chordata > Mammalia > Rodentia > Spalacidae > Nannospalax > Nannospalax galili. The sequence goes on from NW_008360326.1 coordinate 6,085,596, forward strand.
CTCTGAGGAAACTTCAGTGCTCTATCATCTTGTTCTAGAACTTGTTGGATCTGAGTAGAAAGTAGGTGCCCGTTTCTTTAAATTTTTAAATCATTTTATTGAGTTTCATTATGAAATTTTCATATATATATACATATATGAATTTATAAACATATATGAATGCCCTTTGTCATGTAGCCCCATTCCTAATAGAATGTCAACATCCATCATAGTTGAAGGCAAAGCAATCAAGGCACCAGGTATCTTGCATGAAGGTGACTCCAAGGACATTAGAGAACAGTTCCCGCCCTCAGGAGTTCAGACTATGGGATGCTCATGAAAGAATGACTAGAAATATATAATAATGAATTCAGTGTCCACCTACCCAGTGGATGGCCCAAGATGTTGTGTTGGTTTCCTGTGGTCCACATAACAAATTACCATAATCTGGATGCCCTTAAACAACAGAAGTGTATTCTTGTGTAGTATTAGAAGCTAGGTGTCTAAAATCAAGATTTAGGCAGGGCCTTGCTCCCTCCAAGACTCCAGAAGATTTCCTTCCCTTTTCTAATTTCTGGAAGGTGCCAGCAAACTTTGACATTCCTTAGCTCATGCCAACATTAGTCTACTCTCCTCTGTTGCTGCGACCCAAGACTCCATCCAGCAGAGTCCAGGAGAGACGACACAGACACCAAGGTGAGGTTCAAGCTTCTTCTTCTCTCACTCTCTCTTTTATTCTTCGTCATCCCACAATATATACCCTCATCAGATCCATCCCACAATCAGACCGTCACACGGAGCCAATCAGGACATGAGCACGGGGCTAACAGTTGGAGCAAACAAGTGAGGGTCATGAGGCTTGGCAGCCAGCCAGGGCACCATCTTGGCCGGCTCGACCACGCCTGCTTCCCACACTCTGTGTCCTTACTTCTCTTTATACATAAGGATAGCTTTCTTTGGATTCAAGACCCACTTCAATCCAGTATGATTTCACCTTAATTATATTTACAAAGACCCTAATTCACAATAAGGTCACATTTACCTGTGTTAGGGGGTTAGGACTTCAACATATCTTTTTGGAGACAACTTAACTCACAACCCATGTCCATGTGCAAGATGGCTAGAAGAAGGAGAGAAGGGCCCCATGGTTAGGCAATCAGGCATAGCATCTTGACAGTAACAAAACTTAAGCTCTTTCTCAAAGATGAATGGTGTTTGATGAAGAAGTGGTAGACTGGCTTCCAAGTTGGGTGGCAGGGAAGAGGGGAAAAATTGTATGGCTAGAGTCACACAATTTGGCATGTGTGAGGCATGTCAGAGGATGGGAAGAGTCCAATCTGACAGGGATAGAGAGCTCTCCTGGGGAGTGATAGAGATTGACACTAGAGAAGCTGGGGCCAGACTGGGGAGCTAGCCAAGCATCCAAGGAAACTCGATGACTGGACTGGGACTGTATTTCTCATATTTTGGAAAACTCTGCTCAACAATCCTAACTGCCTTCAGAAGGCAAAGACAGTTAAGCAGAAAGGGCCTTTCTCCCAAATTTGCTTCTGAGGTGTGCATCAACACATCTGGCCACAGCTTACCAGGCCACTCAGTGTGGTAGGTATGCAGGTAACTGTAGCCAGAGGCTCTGCACATTATGGCAAGGAAACTCATGAACTGAGCTAACATGCCATCAGCAAGGCTCTTCTTTCTGGGTGGCCGTTTTCCCATCTGTGAATAGCATGGCTCTGCCTACGACACACTGCAGCCCCTTGACTATATAATAAAATGGTGTAACATATTTGAATAGGTTTAAACTAAACCTGCCTGAAAATATCACTTCATTTGACACAGCATCTCTGTAAAATGGATAGAGCAGTGTTTTTGCCTCATTTTGATAGAGGAGAATGTCCCTGACCTGCCAGGATGCTCAGCTGGTTAATGGCAAAATCAGACTTGAACTCATTGCTTCAGATTCTTAATTTAATGTTTCTGATTCCACAATAATGCCTCCTTTATAGTCACACTCTGCCTATTTTCATTCAATCATCCATCCATCCCTCCATCCATATCCACCCACTTACCCACCCATCCATCCACCCACCCTCCCACTCATCCATCCATCCATCCATCCATCCATCCATCCATCCATCCATCCATCCATCCTGTATTAAGGGTCCATGATTTGACAAATAATCTGCTGGGTGTTGGGGGACCCTGCTGCTAAGGCTGTAGTCCTCCATGTCCGGATAGCTCTAAGGGGCTTGGCGCTATATGGAAGGATTCCCTTTCTCAGTGAGGGCCTCCTGCTCTTTGCCTGACTTACCTGGAAAGTGTTGCCAAGCACGGATGCCTGACCTTATTTGGAACATGACCTTTGGCTTAGTTACCTGCAATAAAACTTCCCCCCCAGGTTTTTTCTATATGATAATTAGGCATTGCCCTAATTAGGATCCCCCTACCACATGTAAATAAAGCATACTATGAGCACCTCTCAGCTGAAGCTTTGGCTGCTGCCTCCACACTATATTTTCCCTGACCTCCACTGAATAAATGGAGCTGTATCACTGAATCTGGAGCTGTATCTCTGAATCTGGAGCTGTATCTCTGAATCTGGAGCTGTATTACTAAATCTGCCTCCCCAGAAAGTTTTTTCCGTCATGCTCACTGGCCGTCCTGAACCCGTTCATCACTTCTGTTCCCTTTGTCCTTGTGGATCGGTGGCCAATGACCCACGAGGGGAGGGAGAGACCCCACAGCTGGGTCCTAGAGCTACATGGATACGGTCCTTGCAACTCAAGAAAGTTACCATGCTGGGCCAGTGTGAGGTCTTCTACATAATGAGGGGGCAAAGACTAGAATCCAGGCTGGCTGTCTTTATTCACCAAGCCACAGACACCATGGCATCAAGGTTCTACTGGGCAATGTTCTTGGACCTTAACTTCATAAACATAGAGCTTCTACTGAAAGCATATTTGACATCCTATGCAGTTTAGTCTATACCTACCATCACCAACACTTAACACTATGTAGACAGAGGATGGTTAAGATGGAAGTTCTGAAACTGAGTCAGCTACTGTTAACTAACAAGTGCTGTGAAATCACTCCTAGGCCATAATGTATTGGGTGTGCATTGTATGTCTCAGTTTACAAAACCCTTAATGTGTGATGGCACTTTTTTTTTTTTTGGCATGAAATTAAGACTCACTAGCCCTTGAAAGCAAAGGACATGGTTTTCATGGCCCTCAGCTCTCCTAAGATTTTCACATAATCTTCTGTATAGAAACTGGCAAGGTAGACAAATAAATGGGATGAAACTAGGGCAGCCTCTGGCTGATTCCACTATTTCAGGTGCTTTTTAATTTGATCAGTTATAGGTCCAAATGCTTAAAACGATATGCTGAGGTTTCTCTAGTCTTGTGACTTTGAATTAGCTTTTTAAAAAAACCACTTGTCTGATTCAGGTTCTGGAGATGGAGACATCATCAATGTGTGTACCCAAAAGGTCCCAGTCTTGTTTAGCCCAGGCAACATCCAGTGCCACCCTGGTCCTTCTTGCTGTGGGAACCAGGTTGAATCTGCCAGACTCAGAGACCACCCTTGCTCTCACTCAGCTTGGGGATGGGTGGGGCATGGAATGAAGCATAGAGCTTTGCTCACAGCAAATATTTGACTTTAATTTGCTCTGCTAGGCTTACCTAAACCCCAGGTTCTCAATGAACTGGGATGATAGCTCACACCCAGGACCTACACACTGATTCTTGAATGCAGGGGAGCCTTAAGAGTATTTAGATCAATTTCTTAAAATACGATTCTCCACCCAATTGCATTGCTAGCGTTGGAGTGTTACTAAGTTCTACCATGTAGAAATACAAGGAAAGGTGACGAACAGTTTAAGTCAAAGAACTGTAAGCAATAGAATCAGGATTTATTCATTCTTGCCAATGCTGCCTCTGCGTCTGGGCTTTGCTGGCCATCTCATATATCTTTTCAGAAGAAAAACAACTAGAAGTTGCCACTGGGATGCAGGCATTCTTTCCTGCACTTCAGCCAATGGAGCTGTTGGAAACACTCTATAAATCTTGTCCTCTGTACCAGGACCTTCAGCCCTTTGGGGGCAGCTCTCACTTTATGATCATCCTGCAAACCACAGTGGATGGGACTTGCAGCAAGACCTCAGGGCTCAGCATCCAGCATCTCTGCCAGGTGAATAAAGGGAAAGGACCATTTAGGTCTGAGCTGTTCATGGAAGAGGGGCTTAGTTCTCCCAGCCAGAAATCCAGCTCACATTCCGGCCACCAGAGAACAGCAGTGCTCCAAATGAAGTCCCCGTGCTCCAAAGAGGTGACATGCAATTCCTCTTGCATTTATTATTTTCAGTACTTAGTGGGGGGAGATACAGTTTTCCTTTGGTCTGTCCCAAATAAGATTTGCAAAATAAAACTGAGAGCAGAAACAGGCTGCTTTTGGAAGAGGGAGCCTCACAGTTTATTGGCTATCAGGTTGATTCCTTTTGATTCTATTTTTCAATTTTATACAAGGTGGGCCTTGAGAAATCCTTATGCTAATTTGAAACAGGAGTCAAGCAATAGCCAGCTCTTCTGTGGCAAGGCCCAGTCTGTGTGATCATGGCAGGCACCTGGCCTATAAACCTACACCAGCCTGAGACCAGAGGGATGCTAGGCATTGTCTGGGCTGATGGAACTGGCATGCCTTGTTCCCAGACAGTCCACGTCTTAAGTGGAACCTGGAAGAGAATATGATTTGTAGCACAAATACGGGGAACTTAGCTCCAGGGTGGGGAGCAGAGTTGAAGGAGTTCAGGTGCAAGTCTTTAAGATTCAAACTGCAAGTGGGGCATGCTGGTGCATGTCTTTAGTCCCGGCAATCAGGAGGCAGAGGCAGGTGGATCTTTGTGAGTTCAAGGCCAGCCTGGTCTACATAGTGAGTTCCAGGACAGCTGGGGCTATAGGGAGACCCTGTCTCAAAAAGACCAAAAAAAAAAAAAATTCAAACTGCATTATGAACTTCAGGGTGCAGATCAGTCTCCCGTTCCTCAGTGCATCCTCCCAAATGGAACATCCTGTTGTTTCAGAACCTTTTATGTGTGTGAGGTTGATACATTATCTGATTTGGCAGTTAATTCTCTTCAGGTATTGCTTGTAAAATTCCAGATTACTTAAAAAATTGCCTTGGGGGAGTCCAAATTCAAGAGGCCCCTGGAAGGTTCCTTCTCATCTCCCTGACTTTCAGCAGATCCCAGGCAGGAGAATTAAGCCAATGCCACAGGTTTACCTGTGGATTGCTCACTGCTCTCCTCCACATTATTTTATCCTGACCTTCTGCTACTGACTTTGCCTTTTTCTGTCTGTCAAGGCTCAGGGATCACTACAGAAGAGGAGGTAGAAAGACTGTAAGAGCTAGAGGGAGTGGATGACCACAGGGAAACAGAGTCTTCCAGATAGCTGGTCAGTTACTCATGAACTCACAGCAATGGTGTCAGCATGCACAAGTCCTGTACAAGTTCAAACCAGACAAAATCCCAGCACTGACATGGGGAAGTGGGCAGGAAATCCCAACCCAACCTAAGGAACTTTTGGCAATTGATGGACGCTGCGGGGGGGGGGGGGCAAAGTCAGTGTCTTACAGTGATGGGACTCTTGGTGTGCCCAGTGGATGGACTCACACTAAAGGACCTTGGGGGACACAAATCAGACTCTTTAGGCTGTATTATATATATGAGAGTACATTTAAGTTGGGAGAGGGGAGGGGATCTAAATACCATCAAACTATATTGTATAAAACTTGCAAAAATTCAATAATTTTTTTTAAAGGAAAAAAAAAAGACACTGTGAAGAGTGGTCCAGGACACAGAATGGAACGAGCATCCTTGCTCTGCATTACACCCTTGGCAGAGTGGATTTCTAGAGTGGAGAAGCTTTGTAGCTCCAACTTCATATGGGCCTGACCAGGCTCTTCCTCAGGAGGGAAGAAGTTCATGATTGGCCCACATGTCTCAGTGGTATCTTTACTTAGCTGCCAGCACCAGCTTGCCTGTTGGGGGTGACCTTCATGCCCTCAGGTGAGGTGTCACAGACTGGTACAGACAGGAGACCTAGGCTGCTATACTAGTCCTGGAAAATCCTCTTTCTGACTAGGAGTTCATTCAGTGGTCTTGAGTGTCAAAATCAAGCGTGGCTTGTATTTTTTACATTAAGTATGTGGTAGAATGGACATCCAACACTGGATCTGCTGGGTCTGAGACTGAGCCATCCTCACTGCCCTGAATTTTGAGTGTGTACCTCCTCATGGGGCACAGTATACTGTCAGATGATATCCTCTTTCTGGCTGTCTATGTTTTAGCTTACAGGGGAGTAGCTGGGGTGAGGCAGGATAGGGGTCAACAAGAGCGATTACAGAGGACAGAACTTATGACACATTTTTCCTCAGGGTACTGGCTCTGAGGCTCTGCCCTGGCCTACGAGGAGATTCAGCTCTCCAGAAGCCTTCCTTGGGGACCCCACTCACTATTCCTTAACAATGTGCTCTCTGACACCCACGGATTGATTGAGTGAAGGGTTATTTCTCCTTTTCTTAGGGGGAGCAACAGGTTCATTTGCATGGTTATCAATTAAAAAAGATAAGCTTTATGTATAAACTAAGGGCTGGGGAGATGGCCCAGTTGATAAAGTGCTTGGGACACAAGCTTGAAGTCTTGAGTTCAATCCCCCAGAATATGTAAAAAAAGCCAGGCACCGTGGTGTGCACCTGTAATTGCAATGCTGGGTGAGGCAGAGACAGGAGGATCCCTGGGGCCTGCTGACCAGCTAATCAACAATGAGCCCAGGTTTAGTGAGAGACCCTGTCTGATAAATTAAGGTGGAAAGTATCGAGGACGACACAGATTGTTGACCTTTGGCCTACACACACACACACACACACACACACACACACACACACACAAAACGACAGTAGCAAGAACAACAAACAAAAACTAAATAAGACCCTGTGCAGGCTGTTTTTCAGCTCTGACTCATCACTATTCTGGTTCTTGAGAACCCAGGGATCTTGTGATATTCTAGAAGATACTAGGGTATGGGTTTAATAGACACAGTGATTCTGATTAGTCGGTAATTTGCCGAAGAGTCTGAGTTCTCTCCTCTCTAATGTAATGATTGTAGAGGGGTGTGTATTAGGGAATAGTGAGCTTGCATAAAAACAACATCAGAGGATCTCTCTCTGGGGTCACCTGATATTTTCTTTCTCTCAGCATCCCATGAAAGAGTTATTAGTCTGTCTGGTAAATTTCCTCTTTCTGGTATGTTTGATGGGGATGTGGTGGAGGATAGATACTTCATTTTTATATGTTCGTCATGGTCCAAGTCTGCCTCCCCCTTATGTAATGCAGAGATGGTAGTTGTCACATGGTTGTAGCAAGGCTAAAAGAAGTATGGGAGGTATGCAGCATGCCTGAGCTCCCCTGTGTATGTCAGTCAGCTTCACTGCTGTGACAAATGCCTGAGAAAATTAATAAAGGAGAAAATTTGTTTTGGCTTACATGTCAGAGGTTTCTGTCCATGGTTACTTGACCATGTTCTTTGGACCCGTGGTAGCACAGGATATCATAGTAAGATCCTGTGGCCATCAGGAAGCAGAGAGAGTGAGGAAGGAGAGGGTCTCACTGTCAAGGGCATGCATCAAATGACCTAACTTCCTGCCACTACATCACCCTCCTCAAAGTTCTGTCGCTTCTCAGTAGCACTACCATGGGCTGGTACCCCAGTCTGTAATCCTTGGTCTTTTGAAGATCCAAAAGTCCAGGTTTCCTCTTTGGCTCTTTTAAACTTATCAACATATCATTATTGTTTTTCAGAAAGTAGGTTTCACTTTTTCACTTTCCATGGATTTCCCATTAACTAGAGCTTCTCTAAGGGATGGGAGGGAAATTTCAGGACAGAAAGGGGCTGCAAGTCAGCTGTAGACAGCCCTCATGGGTTGGTAGATGTTCACTGTGCTTAGAATAGGTTGCTCTATTATTATTATTCTAGTAATTCAGAAATAACAAATAGTGATACAAATGCTCTCTAGTGCTTATTAGGTGCCAGAAGCTGCCCATTAACCCCTTGATCCTCACAGTAACCCCCATGCAGGCGGTTCTGTTCTATATACTTCCATTTTATAGACAAGAAAATCAAGGCTCAGAGAAGGCAAGACCACCCAGCTTTAGAGTGCCAAAGCCAGGCTTTGAACACAGGCTGATTTGCTTCTTGAGATTTTCTTCGAGCTTGTTTATTGTTTTAGCTCTTCTAGTTACAAATTCCACTTTTCCACATGGAAAGAAGTGTTAACAGTGGAGAAGATGATGACTTGCTGGTTAAAGCAAGCCAGCAAAAAAACACATCATCAGTGAATATTGGTGGAATGGGTCTTGAGGGTGGCAGGAGAGGGGAGGCCCAAGTTAGAGGAGGGAAAGAGTCTTTCCTGTGGCTGCCACTGAGTTTCGTCCTTCTCATGAGATGGGATTAAGGGGCCCTCTGAGCCTTGGGGCTTTAGCTTTCTGATCTCTGCCTTGGGGCATGAATGAAGTTCTCTGTTATTCATCACGGAGACCAGCGCAGACTTGGTTGAATTCCTTCAACTACTGATCCAGAAAATTGGAAACACCTTTGGCTGTCTAGTTAATCAGTTGGATAATCAGCACCCCTCGAGCTTGTCCCCAAATTGTGGCCACTGGGCCATTTGAATGCTGATGGGAAATCTTTATGTGCAGGCTTTTGGAAGCTCCAAGTGGGTAAGCAAACATGAAGGATGATTTTTTAAAAATATTTATTACTTTTATTTTATGTCTAGAGCGTTATGTCTGCATGTGTGTAAGTGCACCCATGTTGTGCAATGCCTGCAGAGGACAGAAGAGGCTGTTGGATCCCCTGGGACTAGAGTTATGGACAGTTGTTAGCTGCCTTATGGGTGCTGGGAATTGAACCCCGGTCTTCTGCAAGAACAGTCAGTGTTCTTAACTGCTGAGCCATCTCTCCAGCCCCTGTGAAGGATGATTTTTATAGTCAAGGTGTTGGAGTATTAGGGGTTCAGAAATGGAGGGGACTGCTCATGTTCTCCGTGGAAACAGTAGGAAACTGAAAAGAACCATTTAAATGAGACTATTTAGAGATACCACTCCAAAGTGGACATCGTGCACCTCCAAGACCAGCCCCGAGTGTGAGTGTGATTCTTAGGAGAGACACAAAGGCTGGAGTTACTGGAGGGGAAATCTAGGAAAGGGACTGTAGGAAAACAGCTGGGCATTGGGGTGAAGTAAGAACCCATTAAGGGGGCTTGGGGTGAGATCAAGGAGAAGAGAGTTCTTGGCAGAGATTGCTTCTGTAATTTATCCCAGACCTTTTAATTCCTGACCACAACCCTAGGGAGGAGATTATCACCTCCCCCAGCCAGCACAATTGGCTGGTATGGAGGTTGTTAACTTGAGAAAATCACCAGAGATAGTATTGGGCAACTTCAAAAGTCCACTGTCTTTTTCAATGAGCTTGTTGTGAAAGGGCTTACACAGAACACTAATAACAGCTAAAGATCTAGCTGCAGGTGGCTGTCTAATTCCAATCAAAATAATCTTCCCCCAGTCTTAGTGGATAAAGGACAGCAGAATTAAAAAAGGGACTGAGAGTGATTTTTGGCACGGGCACCAAGTCTGTTGTGGAGAAAGGCTATTGCTGTTGGCAGTGCGTAGTTAGGTTTCCTCCCAGCAACAAATTCTCCTCTTCCCTTGATGGCCTGGGAGGTCGGTCGCACATGCCTCTGTGTCCTTTGTACACAGCTGCACACGCCATGTGGTATTTGCTTTAGTTAACAGTACAGTGGGGAGAAGGTAGACTGTTGGTGTTTGAAAAATCAGAATATTATAAAATCAAATATTGCTCCTTTCCCAAGAAGTTTCCATGCTGATTTGAAAATAGGCTGAGGGCTGCAGACGGTGTCCTTTGGGCTTCTCTCTTCCTGGGAGTTTGTGTGTAATCAGAGTCCTATCATTTTTTGAATTTGTGTTACTTGAACATGATTTCAGTAGTCAGAGATTACCAGATGCTGAGTTAAACAAAAATGAACAAGTATCTTAACTGCAGAACTTCCTAGAACCTTCACTATGCACATTAGTTTTGAATCACCTCAAGAATGATATGGATTTATTCTCAGAAATAAAATATAAAAATTCGCTACATCACCTGACTGACTCTGGCTTAGTACTGCCCACTCCCTCCTGGGAAATACTTCTCTCTTGAAGGGCAGGGGTGGCTCTAGTGGGAAGCATGTTGATCGGGTATTTCCTTGCAGGCTGTGGTCCCTGGACTTCCTACCAAGATGCCAGACTATCTCTGCAGAGGAGGCTGGAGTCAGGTGACCGTTCAGCCCTTGGTAGCACTGGGATATGTGTCAGTCAGGGCAGGTGACTGGAGTGGGGTCAGTAGAATGGGGATGGGTTCCTGCCTGCTGCCAATGCTCAGAAAGACCTAGGCTTGTGGATTCCCCAGGAATGCATTTTCCCCAGGTCTCGGGTGCCGAAGCCTTGTCCCAGGGGAACTCTTTTGAGACATTCCCAAGTGCCTTAGTATTTATAGCTTGTCATAGACGTAAGCAGATTTCTGCAGTTGAAAATAGTGACACTCAGTCATTTGAGCCAATTTGTGAGTTTTCCTCAGGGATTTCATCTCGTCAGGGAAGTGATTCTGGGGCAAGAAGGTCCCTGGAACTAGTTGTTTTCCTGAAAAATCATGTCTCCTCATTTTCCCTTGAAAGGGAGACAGCGGGTTTTCAGCGCCTTTGGGTGCAAGCACTTCAATAAATTGGCGAGGTATCTTCACTGGGCTCTGCCAAGTCTCATGGGTCCGTAATTCTACTCATGTTCCCTTGGTCCCTGAGAGGGCTCAAACTGTGGAGGTTTCTGCATCTGGGAAGGCCGCCACATTTTCATCTAAATTTTTATATCTTACGGGACCACTAAGGAAAAAACCCGCACCCAGAGCCCCTCCTTTTTTCTCTCAAGCTTCATGACTTGCAGAGGATGCTGGGAAGGGCAGAACTTGAACCCCTATAGATACAGTTTTTGGAAGACAATTTAGGAATGGAGCTTAGAAAGAGTTTTGCTGAGCCCTGATTGTGCCAGCGGATTCTCTTTCAGTAATTAAAGAAGGAAACCGACCTCCCAAGAACTGAAATTAGCAGCTGTATCAGGTCAGAGGACCCGGGGACGGGATCTGGATTGTTTATTCATCTTCTAGTATCTCTTTCTTAATAAAACCCCAATGGTCTGTCTTGAGCATGTCACCCCACTATGCAAGCCAGATATGTTGGTTATTTATTTATGTAAGATGGTTAGCCTGTTTGGAAATTAAACACTTTCTTGGATTTCATCTCGTCAGGCCTATGGCAGACCCTGGGGGTGATTCTAAGAGGATACAATGATAAAAGCCTTCACAGGGTAGCGCAATGGGAAAAAACCAGGATGAATTAGCTTGCTGTGACATGGCTAACATCATCGCATTTATATACGTTTCATTAAGCAGGGGCTTGACAGCTTTATGAGGAAACAGTGGGGTTTGCTATGGAGGAAGGCCCTGTAACCCTGCCAAAGCTGATGGCGGCCTGTGCCATGCGTGCTCTTTAATAGAATAATATTTGTGCAGTGAAAATGTCATTTTAAATGACTGGTTTGATAATCCCTTAAGCTTTTAAATGATCTGCAAAGTCTGGAAATTCTACCCCAGTGTTTAAAATTGACAGGAACATTAATGAATGCAAACATTAAAGGATGGTGCCCAGCTTTGTTTCCTGAGTCGGACATCCCTGGCTGGGGTTCTGTTCCTTTTGTCTCCCGTGCCTTTCTGAGACACACCATGCTGAAGTAGTCCTAAGTAAGTCTTCGCTGTAGGATGGTTTTTTGGAAGAGAGAGCTCAGCTGCAGTAGAACCTGGAGTTCCTGGGGCTACTGCTTGCTTGAAGTTCCTTCATGCAGAGTAGGAAAGCCACCCCCTGTGGGAGGGAGCTTGAAGAAAGGAGTGTCCTCTGGGCAGAGCAATTAGCTGAGGGCATGCCTCTCTCCAGCTGGTGCACCCTGAGTCCTGGTTCCACATGGAGAGCAGAGTAGGAATGAGTTAGGCTCTCACTGGAGCCTTCACATCCTGAATAACCACACACTGTATCCTTGCTACAAGATAAAAGCTTTCCTTTTGGCCTCGATATCCTTTATATATGAGATGCTGAGAGAGGCTTCTTTCCCTCAGGAATTCCTCCCTTGCCTCAATGACTCTGAATAGGATAGAAAGGCTGGTAAAGAGATTGCCTTCTCACAAACTGGAAAACATGATGGGAGGGTTGCCCAGGGGCAAATCCAGCTCACTGCCTGGCTTTACACATAAAGTTTTACTAGAACATCATTGTGCCCGTTGGTTTGTAGTTATGGCTGCTTTTTCTCAGACAACTATTTAGCTGGGACTAAATAGTTGTAATGCGGACTGGACTGTATGGCCCACAATATATGCATTTGCCTTCAGGTCTTTTACAGAGGCTGTAGACCTCCTGTTACAGAACTTGGAAAAAAAAGAGGTAAGATCCCTGCTTTGGGTTTAGATTTGCTGGTTCCTATGAGTCACTGGGCAAATTGCTTAATATCTCTGTGTTCTAGTTTTCTCCTAAGTAAAATTAGGATACCGTTTCTGACTTGTCCACTCCATGCCATTGTTGAGAGAATCAAATGATCAAATGAAAGTGCTGCGCATGTGTGCTCTTATCCATTGGAAGCTGGTCGTCATCTGGCCACAGGGTCTGGTGAAAGATTCTTGACCTCCTTAGGTCATTTCCTCATCTGTAAAACAGGAGGGGGTCTCAGATCAGCATTTCTTAAACTTTATTGTGCATTGGTTCCCCTAGTGCGTTCTTAAGATTTTGGTTGGATGGGTCAAAGGTGGGAAACACAATTTTGCATTTAAATTTTCTTCATTTGCATTTATTTATTATTTATTTATTTGTGTGTGGGTACATGAGTCATGGTTCATCTGTGGTAGTCAGAGGACAACTTGTGGGAGTCAGTTTTCTCCTTGTACTACGTAGGTCCTAGGGATCGAACTCAGGTTGTCCTGCTTGGTGGCAAGCACCTTTATCCAATGGGTCATCATGCATGACCAACCCAATTTTGCATTTCTAACAAGTTCTCAGGAAATGCTGATGCTACTGAACTGATTTATTTATTAGTCAGAATTCTCCTGGGAAACCAGAACCAATGGGATGTAAGAGAAAGAGATTTCTTCTAAGCAGTTGGCTTCCTCAGTTATGGCTGCTGGCAAGTTTACAGTCTACATGTGGGCTCAGAAGCCTGAAGGCCCAGGAAAGACCCATTGTTTGCATTTAAATCCAAAGTTAACTGTAGCAGAATTACCCTTTACTTGGCAGAGGTCAGCTCTGCTCTTTTCAAGTCTTAAACCAATTCAGTGTGATGCACCCACATTATGGAGGGCAATGTGCTTTCCTCAAAATCCATGGATTTAAAGATTAGTCAGGGGGCTGGAGATGTAGTTCATTTGGTAGAGTGAACTTACCTAGCATGCAGGAGGTCCTGGTTTCAACCCCCAGAACCACATAAACTAGGTGTGGTAGTACAATTCTATAACCCCCTCTTGGCAGTTGAAGGAAGATCAGTGGTTCAAGGCCATCCTTGGCTACACAGTGAGTTCAAGGCCAACCTAGATTACCTGAGACCCTATTTCAAAACCAAACCCCACAAAACCTTAAAGAGAAGGTTAATGTAATGTAAAAACACTCCTAAAGGATCATTAGAATAGTGCTTGATGAAATATCTAGGCACCCAGTAGCCCAGCTCAACTTGACACATGAAATTAACTATCCCAGCTAGTCTCTCTCTCTCTCTCTCTCTCTCTCTCTCTCTCTCTCTGTGTGTGTGTGTATTTTCATGTGTGAGTACAGCAGTGCAATGCCACATTATGGATGTGCCTGAACAAAAGCAGGTCAACTCTTAGAATCCATTAAAACCAAGAGTCCCTTGGTGCAAGTTCATCTACTGGGGTCTAGTTATCTATCTAGAGTCACTCCGTTAAATAAGATCAGTTTTCCCTCACCCATCAGTAATCTGTTGCCAATAGTTCCTTGGCTAAGGTTGAGACCTTCTGCCCATTTCTCCAGTTCTATGATGATTTTTTTGTCTGGTTGAGTCTACATGGATCTTATGCATGCTGTCACTATTGCTGCAAATTCATCTGAGAAAGTTCCCAGGGGCCTGGAAGACTCTGTTTCATTGTGTTCATGTACCAACCCTGGCTCTTACAATCTTTCCACCCCCTCTTCTGCAATGGTTCCTGAGCCCTGGGTGGGTGGGGTTTAATGTAGGAGTCCTGTCCAGAGATACATACTCTGCAGCCTCCTTTTCTCCACCTCGACCAGTTATGTGTGCGTTGCACTCTGTTGCATGAGGAAGCTTTGCTGGTGAGAGTTGAGGGGATACATTAGTATTCTCTCTACCTCCTGTTCCACTGTGTTTCATGAGCCTTAGCACATGAAAATATTACTTGCTATTTCCAACACACACACACACACACACACACACACACACACACACACACACGGAGTTCTGGGTCAAGGGCAAGTAAAGGGCATGAGGGATTAAAACTATGTTTAATTTACAAGAGGAGCCCATGGCCTACCAATAATAGCAATAATAAACAAGCTGAGATATCGGGTGCACATGTATGTAGGTATGTGTGTATACTGTGTGTGGAGGTCAGAGGTTGATATTGGGCATCCTCCTCAATTGCTTTCTACAATATATATTGGGGTAAGATTTCTCACTTGAAGCTCACTGACTTGTCTAGTTCAGCTAGTCAACTTGCATCATCCCATTTTTGTCTTGTGAGTGCTGGGTTTGTAGGTGGGCCACCACACCTGCCTGGGATTTGGGGGGTCTAAACTCTGATCCTCATGCAAGTGCTTTATTCACTGCGCCATCTCCCCAGCCTGAAAATGCTTTTGTAACTGTAGCAGGGATAGCTGCTTGCCCAGGTACCCCTCCTTACCACTGCCCAAGGAGAAGGGTCGCACACTGGTCTGTGCTTACAGCCTAACCCTGCATCTGGTGAGTAGAAATGGTTGTTTTTCTGCTTCTAGCAAGTTTCTTACCACACCCTTCTTCTGGCAACCAGGTAGCTTGAGAGAGTAGCTGTTGGCAGGCTGGACCCTCCCCTTGTCACAGCCTTGTGTCAATCTGGATGCAACTGACTCTGGAAATGATGGAGCAGATGGGGAGTACCCCACCTCCCCAAACTGGAGTTAAGTCACACCTTATGTGTAAGGTTGCAGAATTTCCATCCTTTTTCCCTACAGGGAAAAATTTCCTGGGCTCCAAATGGCTACTAAAGAAATCTCTCAGGCTTTTGTTTCCAGTCACATTTTCCACAGACCAGGGAAGCCTTCTGGCTGTTTTAATTGTCACCTAAAGCCAGTTACTGGGCAGGGCAGGTGGGGCTGGAGGGACAGGAGTGAGCTGTGAGATCCATGGAAGGAAAGGGGGGGGAGGGTTGCCATTGGTTTAAAGAGAAACAAATGAAAGATTTATAAAACAGTTGTGCATCAGGCCAGGGTGCCAGGTTGGACCAGATACAGAGGAAGCAGTACTGGGTTATGATGGAAATGTGATTTTAGGCTTGGATGGCCTGTGGCCAAAGGCCCCCTTTGCTTCTTTTTCATGGTGATTGGATAAGATTATCCCCCTTGGGTCACTCTCAGGCTTCTTGGGAGAATTACAAGAAACGATACCTACTACAGGTATGTCCAGACTTCTTCAGGGATCCCCATCTGTAGCTTATCAGCTTCCAGACAGCCTTTGACAAGATCTTGGCTATTACTTGACTTAGTTTCTGGCACTTTTCTGAAATCAGCCAAAGTACAGCCAACAATATTCAGTTAACACTTAGGCCAGGAAAACTATACATATAACATAAGCTTTTTGATTAAAAAAAATTTCTTTTATGTGTGTGTTTTGCCTGCATGTATGTAGATGCACCCATGTGTGCAATGCCTATGGAGGCCAGAAGGGGGTGTTGGATCACCCTAGAACTGGAGTTAAAGATGGTTGCTAGCCACCATGTGGGTGCTGGGAACTGAATCTGGGTCTTCTGCAAGATCACTGAACCATTTCTCCAGTCCCTGCTTTTTTTTCTTTTTTAAAGATGTAGTTTTTTTATGTTCATATTTTGCTTGCCTGTGTGTATGTGTAACTGGTGCCTCTGAGGAGGCCAGAAGAGTGTGAAGGAGCCACCATGTTGGTGCTGGAAATTGAACTCAGGTCCTTTGCAAAAGCAACAGATGCTCTTAACCACTGAGCCATCTCTCCAGCCCCATAACCCAAACTTTCACAAAGGAAAATGAAGCAGATTAAAGTACTGGTTTAATCAAGTCACATTTCAGTCCTTCCACTTCTAAGATCTGCAGCCTCTGTTAAGTTCCTGGATATCAATGCATCTCCATTTCCTTGCCATAGTAAGATTTTGAGATCCTTTGGCAGGATTGTTGGGAAGAGTAGATGAGATGTGATAGCCGAAGTTTTCATGGCACCCTGGCACACAGTAAACACTTGGTAGCCTTTAGTTCTTCTTGCAATTACTATTTCATGATCTCCAGGCCTGCTTGGCTGGGCTGAGATGTGACTATGGCTTCCCTGCACAGCCAGGGCCTGTAAGGTGCTTTAAAGACCGGCTAGGGACCATGCTAAAACCTGTGGACTATGCTGCCTGTTGCACAAATCGTCACCAGAGAAAACCTGATCCATGTTATTTAATGCTAACTGGGTTCTTGACTCCTTTTTGGGGGGTCAGTGCTTTGACTTGAACCCAAGGTTTTGTATATGCTAGGCAAGCGCTCTATATGTGCTATGCCACTAGCCCCCAAGCCTTCGTTTAATCCTTACCTTTTTGCCAGCATCTTCTCTATAATGATGGATCTTGGGTGCTGTGATCTGAATGTGGCCCCTAAAGTTCATTTGTTGGAAACCTGATCCCTAATATTGGGATAGTATTGGGATATAGGGACCTAATAAGAAGTCATTAGGTCATGAGGGCTCTCCCCTTAGGAATGGGTTAATACTGTTACTGAGGGAGTGGGTTAGGTGCAGCAAGGATTTGCTATAAATGTAAGTTTAGCCCTCTCTTAAACCCATCCTCTTGGCTTCCTGTCTGCCACCGTGGCATGATGAAGCACACAGGTCCTTCCCCAATGCAGGTGCCATGCTCTTGCATTCTCCAGCACCCAGAACTGCAAGCCAAATGAAGTTCTGTTCTTTAAACACCACCTATGCTCAAGTGTTTTGTTATAGCAATACAAAACACAATAAGAACACTTTAAGTTTATTTTGTATAGTTCACTTCGATGCTCTGTTTTTCGCTCTCCAAATGTAGTCTCTCATCAGGACCCGGAATCTTCCTCTGCTAGATCTCTAGGGTCTGACACTCTCCCATTTTCTATTTCCCCTGTTTTGCTGGACCTCCTCTCCTGTTGGCCTGCCATAAGAGCTGGAGGCTAGCAGTTTTCAATCTGACTATGCCCAAGTCACCCAAGAGCCTTGAAAGGGGAAAAACACAGCTCTAAAGCCCCAAGCCCTAAGATTCTGACTCAGCTAGTCAGGTAGAACCTCAGACAGCTGTGTTTTCAAGCCTCCCCAGGTGATTCCAATTTGCAGCCCTCTTAAGACTCTGCTAGAGACTTTCCTGTGTTTAGCTGCAAAATCAGGAGCTCAGCAGCTTTGCAGAACTTTGCTTTTCTCACCTGCAGAGAGGAAAGGCCTGCAGTCCACCCCAGCTGGATGCTCCCACCTAAGTGCTAACACGTCTTCCCCATTTAGCAGACCAACAACTGTTTTCTCTCTGATCCCATTATGCCTGTCACTAATATGTGGGCACTGATGTTCTTCATTAGACAGCAGATTTCTTGGGGAGCAATAGCTTGTTTAACTCTTTGTACCTCCCATATTTAGCACAGGACTTCACACATCTTCAATTCATTGGGACTGATATACGGTCGTTTTGTGTACTCCATAGGGTCTAGAACAGTACTGACAGCATAGTAAAGAGTAAGCATTTCTTGATTGCTTGATTACTATGAGGGTGCAGAAAGATTTCTTAGCCCTGTATTGACTGGATGATTGTGGTTACATGATTTTACTGATCAACAGCCTCTAGTATGAATGAATGGCAGAACTTGCAGAAATGCATGCACACGTACACACATACACACATGTGCACGCACACATATGCACATGCAACTTGTGAATGCAAGAACTGACCATCTGCTTAGGTGATCCTGTCCAGTGTTACCAGTGAAAATGGAAATGTTAAATGAGAATCTATTTCATTTAGTTATACTTCATGTAATATGATTTAATACAAAAATGTTTTGGAAAGTACCATTTACATGCTACTTATTACAAATGAGTTGGAAATAAACGACTTGGGAACAAGGTTACCAGGCTCTAGTCTCAGAGCTTCCACACACCTTTTAGAGAATACTGTCCTTTAACCTCTCTGAATTTCAGTTTCATTGTTTGTAAATAAAGCTTTAAACTGAATCAGCAGCTTCTGTGTCCTGAAATACATTCCAAACAACACATTTATTTATCAGAATATTAATAATGCTAATAGGTGCTCAATAAACCAATAACCAGAAACTTTAAGGAATGAGCAAAAGTTATTTGGGAAATTGTGCTCACTCTATATGGTTATACCTTTTCCCAGGACTTTATAGAGCGTTTAGATTTTGGTATCTACTGTACTTTCCAAACAGCTGCACACAGGTTCCCCAAAATCATTTGGCTGTGAAACACTCCCTCCCCTCCCATGGCTTATCAGCAATGAGAACATCGAGCAAACTGGTAGTAGCCATGGCTGATCCTGAGCCTTATCCTACATCTTGCTGGGATCACACCTCCCCAGGCTTCCCTGTCCTCTGACATATTCTTACTTAGGCAGCTTTGCCTGGAGGGAAAGCATCTAGCCTTATCTATTCTCTATCAACTCATCTCTTCCAGGAAGTCTTCCCACCTTGCTCCATCCCATAATAATATTCCTGAAGCTATTCAGGCTGCAAGGGTGACAAAGGAAAGGATTTTGCAGTTACAAAGTTAGAGCTTCACTTCCAGCTCCACCAGTTATGTGGGTACCGACTTCTCTAAGCCTCATAGTCTTTATCTGCAGTACATGGGTCACAGTCTGTGGATACCCATGGCTTGGGCTATGCAGTTCCCCTCTGGAGTCCATCCCAGCCACACACTGGTCTCGTAGTGGGAAGATGCCCAATCCAAGGCAATCAGAGCATCTCATCCTCCTGGCTACAGCAATTGTCATGGGATTTAATCGGGATCAAGGGATACAAGTGAAACTTTGCATCAGTCTCCTGGTAAAGCCAGAAGAGAACCCTTTGCTGTTTTCTACTGGATTTGAGGTTTAGGGAGGATAAAGCTTGAGGATGCTTCCACCATCTTAAAACTGTGAGGGGATAGCTTTTCTGACAATAAAATTGACACAATAAAATGTAGATAAAATGGCTGGAGTTTCAGTAGCTGTCTTGGTAGGATGTTATGGACCCAACTGTGTTTTCCCAAATTCACATGTTGAGGTCATAACCCCCAGGTGCCTTTAGTTGGAGGTAAAGTGATGGAATTAAATTGGATCTGTACTTGGGTTTTAACACCCAATATGACTGAGCTCTTACAGGAAAAGGAAATGTGGGTGTGCAACATGCACTCACAGTGGAGAAGGAGGAAGCAAAGCATTGCTGTGACCAAATGCCTGACAAGAAGCAACTTGAGGGACGACCAGTTTGTTTTTTATTTAATTTAAAAATCTTTTTTAGTTATTTGGTGCATGTGTGCATGCGTGTGTGTGTGTGTGTGTACTCACATGCCATGGCATGTATGTGGGATGTGTGTGTGTGTGTGTGTGTGTTCTCACATGCCAGGGTGTGCATGTGGAGTTTGGAGGATAGCTTTTGGGAGTCGGATCTCTGCTTCTACCATGTTGGTCCTGGAGTCAAAATTGGTGACCGAGCCTTTACAGCCATCTCATTGGCAGGAGGGATTTATTTTGATTTAAAGTTTGAGGGAATACAGTCTATTTTGCTGGGGAACATGTAGAGTCAGGATCATGAGGTGCCTGGTCACACTGCAGCCACACACAGGAAACAGAGCAAATAGGAAATAAGGCCAGACTATAAAATTTATGTGCATTCCCAGTGACCCACTTTCTCCAATAAGGCTCCATCGTCTAAAGATCCCACAGCCTTCCCAAATTGCCCCACCAGCTGGGGACCAAATGGTCAAACATATGAGCCTATGCAGGACATTTTACATTTATACCACAACAGCCCTCTTCCAGCTGTTTTGTCCATCGGGGAATTATCTTTTTTTACCTCTCTCTTTTTATCATCCTTCTGCAGTCTGTAATAGGATGGAAATATTTCTCCTCACTGTTATTTCCAGCTGAGGAAAGAGGCCTCAAAATAAAACCTTGTACTATAGACTCTAGAACGGTGAGGAAATGCAGTTCTGTTGCTGACGTCATCTGATCTGTGGTGCTTTGTTTTTGGCAGCTCAAATAGCCTAACACAGACTATATGAAATCATAATGTGCACAAGGCATCTAGCTCAGGCTTGTAGCTTGTCAGCTTCTACAGCTGTGGTTTCCTTCTCCCTGCGTGCTAATTCATCCCCATCAGGAAGCCCTCCACAGGGCCATGCACCCCCTTTTCCTAACAAGATTCCTAACAAGATTCCTGAGGGTCCCACAGCACCTGACTAAGGACTATTATGCACATAAGGACACTCAATAAATGCTTATTGATTAATTGGGACTCCCTAGGCCACCCTAGACAGGCAGAGATGGATTAAGTTGTTTAATAAAGTCTGTCCAAATGTATCACATTCCTCTGGCAGGCCTCTCCTTTAGCGGGAGAAGCAGAGGAGAGCAGGCAGATTTTACAGTGGGTTGAGCTATCCCAGAAGAGGCTTTCAGGGGAAACGTCTCTGGGTATGAATCTGACAGTGACAGCCGGACAGCCCCTAGCCTTCAGTTTCCTCTACCTGTTATGTCTGTTTTAATCTGGGGGATGTTTTCATAACAAGGTGAGTATGTGAATTCAGGGTAATGCAAAGTTAATGCTGTTAGCATGCGCCCCATTATGGCTTCACTTTTGTCCATCGGGGAATTATCTTTTTTCACCTCTTTTTATCATCCTTCTGCAGTCTGTAATAGGATGGAAATATTTCTCCTCACTGTTATTTTTGAGAAGCATAAGTGAATGTTGACTCTGTGCCCCTTAAATCCATTGCACCAAAACTACTCCTTTTGAAACCTAATTTCAAAACAGAGGCGGCACCTCTGTTTAGAAACTTCTCCTTTTAAGCTCACATGTGGTGTGGCAGAGGTTATATCTTTACTCCTGTAATTTTCCCCCCAGGGAATGACTAGACCTCTGCTAACAAAGTAGTGGTTAAATTTCACCCACTGGGAAAAAGAAAACTGATGAAAATGTGTCACATTGCCTGGGTAGAGGGCTGCAGAATATTTTTCCCCATACCCAGGACAGCTATGCCAAGAGACTATTTGATCCTTTGCCCATCCCTGGGCACAGGGCCGAGGACGGATGCATTTGGATGATTAATTAAGCATCGAAACAAACATACAAAATATCCTGTTTCATATTTCTACTGGAGTTTTAGAAGTGTTTGAAATAAAATGGGAGGAGGAAGGTGAGATGAAATTACTCAGATAATTGCCTCAATTTAGCTCACTTTGTGCAGGGAAATGATCCCAACCCAGGTGGTCTAGCCTTTCTCTGGAGTCAGCTCTTTTTACACTATCTAGTTTAGCTTTTTGAAAGCATCCTCTGAGAAATCCTGCTGTTGTCTTCCAAGGATGCCACAGACCATCCATTAGATGGCTGCCTCCTAGTAAGTACATTAGAGGAATAATCTTGAGTTATTAGGCCCATGAGCTGACCTGATACTTCTTAATTTTTAAATCTCCTTGTATCTGACTAGGTCAAAAGAAACGTTCTTTTAGGAAATACACTAAGTGTATACATTAAGTGTATACATTAAGTGTTTCATGGATGAATGATTTTTTCTTATCAATTAATATCTGATGACATTTGGCATAAAGGCTCTGTTTTAAAAGAAACTTTTGAGAAAATTTACTGACCTTGAATAACATGAGGAAAATCCCACAGTTAAATGTCAATTTTCTGATGGTTAGCTCATATCTACAGTTTAAAAGAGTTTGGATACAGGTGTGTGTGTGTGTGTGTGTGTGTGTGTGTGTCTGTGTGTGTATGAGTTTAGGTGTATGTGTGTGTGGTGTGGTGTGTAGTTAGGTATGTGTGTATGTGTGTGAGTTTAGGTGTATGTGTGTGGTGTGGTGTGTAGTTGGGTGTGTGTGTGTGGGTGTGCGTGTGTGCACACGCACGCACCTGCTTGCATTTAAACAGAGGAAGGAAGAAATGTCCTACTTGGAGAAACACCTGGAAGGGCTGCTATTTCACCTGTCAGCAGCAGACCCAGATGGTCAGAGAGGGGATAAGCTCCTTTTCTCCCACCTGGGGCACACAGGGATTCCTTGGAGGCGGCATGGGATCTGCCGCTGTTGCCAGCTTTCTGGAAGGCCCAGGGTCCACATGAAGGTTTCCTCCAGTAAGATTTCCCCTCTCTCTCCAGCATCACTCAGTGGCTGACTGCCTGTTAGACTGAGCTCAGGGCTTGGGGTGAGGGAAGCAAGGAGGCTGTTCCCAAGGAAGGGCGATGGGCGTCTCTTCCCAGGTGCTGATAGCTCTGCCTGTTGAGTAAGGAGGCATCTGTAATCTAAACGGGCCACGGTGGACTCTGTGCATGGGCCTCCATGCTGATTATGTCTTCACTACAGGCTGAGATCCATAAATTTATTTCACATATTTAATTTGTTTGAAAATAATCATGACAAGCAAATCTTTAACTGTTTAGGGCCTGCTTGGCTCACATGTCACCTAGCATCTTCTGACCATCGAAAGATGGGGTCTGGTGGTTTTAAGATTCAACTGCTATGGCCCTTCAGAGGTGAGGCTCTCTACCCTCCTGCTAACGATCTCACCTAGACATAAACCCCTTTGAGGAGCCCTGGCTCCTAGCAGCTCCTGCAGCTTCCTGTGCACAGACCTCCATGGTGTGCAGGACTCAGCCATCCACATGTTTTCCATTAAAACTTGTGGGTTACCTTTTCCTCATCAGTGCTCAGATTCCTTAACCTTCTGCACGATGCTCCAATTACGTCTTCATGGATGAGCCATCCAAATCACACTCTGAGCCAAGGGCTGCCCACAGAAGAGGGATTCTCGACTGCACCCGAATGTTTTTGGTTCTCTTGTTTGTGCTTCTCTACTTGGAAAAAAAATGCTTAGCCTTGAAAAAAATTTTGTAACACTCAGAGAACTAAATGATCCCGCATGCTTAGGGGCACCCAGTGCCTGGTCATGTTTGTATGACTTACAGGTGGCAGAAAATTACATAGAGGTTGATTTTTTTATCACTATTCTATAAACTGTACTAGGAGTTTCAGCCATTATGAATAATACATATATACGTATGTATATAATATGGTTAAATGTGGGAAAAGAGTCACCTTTTTCTTTTTTTTTTCAGAGAAAACAAGGAAATGGTGGGGTCTGCGGTGAAGAAAAATTTGAGAAATTGGAATATACTTAGTTTCCGATTGGTTAAGACTGCCCTGTCCTTTTGCTGATCTTATTCCTATAACTAGATTGAAACCTTGAGGTCATGAATAAATGACTTATTCCTGTTTCATCTGCATCCTTGTACAGCATTTAGTTAGTATTTTTTTTCTCAATGAACATCATTGGTGAATGTAAAGCTGGAAGAGGAAGAAGTTATAGGGGAAAGAACAGGATCAGGGCTTAGAGAAGAAGAGGGACATCTGTGAAAGAGAGCTTGGCTCAGTCAGGTGACCTTAGTCTGTGGACTACAGGTTCCTAGCCTTTAAATGGAGGCCCAAGGCAGCTGTGACTGATGTGAAAATGGGATGGCTTGTATTGGATCACAGGTACATTTGTATGTTATTTCCTTCCTTATGCCCCAAACCCTCAGAAGAGCAGGCAGTGGCTTGGGAAGTCTCAGAGAGCCAGGCGGAAGATCCCAGGGCCCACTTTAGGAAAGTAGCCACTTTGCTTGGGGAGCTGTTCCTTAGTCAGGCTGCTTTTACTTTAAGTGTTCGGAAGTTAACATTCTGGACACTAAAGGGGGAAAAAGGGCTCTGGGCCCCTTCCTGGGAGTCCGCATTGTTAGATCCTGATGGCACCCTCATCAAGATCTCTAGATCCATGTGACAGAACATGTGACCACATCTGTGAATAAAACAAAAGAGAAATAGATCTTGGGGCGCTAACACAAGGGCTTCCTCAGAGAATGCTAGCCTTGAGAGAGTGGATGACATTTCCAGAAAGAACTGAGACCACCATCCTAGGAATTGTCCTCCTGGAGGAGCATTCGTAGCCAGTCTGGAGTAGCAGAGGACTGGAGGAGTCTCAGAGGGAGCCCTCAGACTCCTTGCTAGTGAGGCAGGAGATCTGGTTGATTGATTGGGAAAAACAAAAGACAATGGAATTCATGCTCCACATTCGTGGAACAGTTCTGAGCAGTATTATGGTTAAACGTGCTGCGTGCCTCCCCAAGGAGGGTGAGCCAAATATGTATTTCAAAGCAAGACAAGGACAATTATGAACAGATTTAGGCAGACGTCAAGGTTATTAATTTCGAACATCCATTGTTCTGCTGTCGTGGCCCTTGGGGTTTCTCCTTGGTGAAACTGCATCACAGAACAGCGCTTTCACACCGGTTTCCTCAGCAGTGGGTGACATAAGGGTTTAAAAGGCCTTTGTACCTTAAATCTTAGGTGGAACCCTATGTAACTGGTTTAAAAAAAATCAGAAAATAAGGGTACTTGAAAACTTCTTCCCATGGTTAGAGATTTCAGTGCTCTGTAGGATTAACAATCCACCTTTTCCTGCACATGGCAAGAACATGCAGTTTCTGGAAGGTTGTGGGGACTCTTCCAAGATAATTATGTCACCTTGGCTTGAACACAGGGTACAACTACCCATGGAGCCTTTCCTCTTTGACAGTGTCTAATCAGGTTGGCCTTTACCCCAGGCACCAATATACATTGTGTCCTTTCAAAGAAAAGTCCGTTTTCTTTGAAGAAAATATCTTCGAATAGCTCATTGGTACAAGAAACCTAGAAGTGATTTTTTTTTTTAAGCCAAGTTTTCCCTCTCCAGCTCATTATAGAAAATTGAAAAAGTGAAAAAGTAGAGTCAAAGTATATCCAAATCCTAACATTCCAAGAAAATCAAGGCACAACTTGTCATAAACAGACAGACATACAAACACACACACACACCAATGCAGAATATTTTGCACACATATAGGCATGTATATAAGTACATTTACATGTTTATAAATGCTACATATATATTTGTTTGCATAATTGAGACCATATGGTGCTGCATAAATGAATATTTGTGTATCTTTTGCTTAACATTTGACATGAAATCATTTCCCCATATCACCAAAAAATTTTTGTAAATATTTAAAATAGGTGACTAACATTTTCTTCTGAAGGGACCATTATTTGCTTGTCTAGTCTCCCATACTAAAGTGTTACAATTGTTTCAGCTTCTTTGTTATTGTAAATAACAAGCAGCTAGCATTTTTGTGTATGATTCTTTTTGTGTTTCTGGTTTTAGGCTAACTGAATTCACTGACAGGAACTTGAGTTCTTCAGATGCATTGTCAAAACACTTTCAGAAAGATTAGAACATTTGCAAAGCACCAGCAATGAGCTCCCTTTGCATTCTACTCCAACAACACTGGGTCATCCTACTGTTAAGTAAATGACCAATTTTAGAGCTAAAAAGTTACACTTGATTTTCTTTGTGTGCCATTAATATATATTTTTAAATT
>NW_008360326.1:6112011-6112290 GCF_000622305.1 Nannospalax galili
ATTACTAGTCATAATCGGTTGCACTTGGATCCTTGGTGCCTGTGTATGTCTATAAAGTCATCAGGTAATTTTCAGTGGTAATGTTTATCACCTCTACTAATTAACATGTCATAAATTTCCATGCTTCCTCCTCAAATATAATATGTTTAAAAATTTGTTGATTTTTTTTTTTTGGTGTGTAAATTACAGAGAACATCCCAAACCATCTTATTCAACTATACAACCACCTCCCAGATGGCACCCTCCCATAGCCTCCCTCCCCCTACTAGAGCCCTTATA
>NW_008360326.1:6112710-6113224 GCF_000622305.1 Nannospalax galili
AGGATCCATTCCTCAGGGGTCACATGGGCTTGAGAGGAGCCCCTGGCTCCTTTCTTTTACCAGTTCTGCCTACGTGAAGATAAGTCAAAGGTCCAGCTTGACCATGGCTGGCTTCTCTTGGAAGCATTGAGGAAATGATTCCTCTGTGTTGACTCTCCTCTTTGTAGACTGGACACTGGTTCAACTCCATCTCGTGGGGTCTCCTCAGCCTCCTTGATCAAGAGGACAGGTGAACCACTAAAATTACAGGACATTTTGGGAGATGCTCATATTCCCCTGGAACTAGTCAACCTAGGAGGGCAAGGAGCAAAAACTGTTGTTTATGTGTCTCTGACCAAATTAGTATAGGCCTCAAAGTATGTCTGTTAAATATCCAAGAAGGTTAGTTCCACCAGTCTGGTACTTTTAACTGCTGTGTGTCATGTAGATAAATCTTGGGCAAAGAGCAATTGTTCTCAGATAAACCTTACCTAGACATATATTTCTTGATCTGCTATGTATAATTTGTCAGTAG
>NW_008360326.1:6113371-6120877 GCF_000622305.1 Nannospalax galili
TTTATTTCATTTTTATCTGTGTGGTGTATCTCTGTGTTTGTGTCTTTGTGTGGGTATGTACTCATGAATACAGGTGCCCACAGAGGCCAGAAGAGGGCCTCAGATCTCCTGGAGCTGGAGGTATCGTCAGTTATAACCTTCCTGACATGGATGCTAGAACCAAACTTTATGTGCTCTCAACAGTTGAGACATCTCTCCAGTCCTGCCATTGATATTTTTGCTAGTGACTATTCATGCTTTTTGCTCACTTCTCTGTGGATCTACTGTATTTATAGTTTTTATGTGATATTTGTTACACATGTTTTTGCCCTATTTGTTTTTAAATGTATGACTCATAAATTAGTTCTTTTTTTCCATTCAGTTTAGACATTTAGAATTTTTAAAAGATATTTATTTACTTATGTGTATGTGTGTATGTGTGTGCGTGTGCATGTGTGCCCACATGTGTATATAGGTTGCTCTGGAGCCAGGAGAGGACATCTGATCCCCTGGCACTAGAGTTATAGGGAGTTGTGAGTCCTCCAGTGTGGATGCAGGGCACTGAATTCCAGGCCCTCTGCAAGAGCAATACTTTTAGCTGCTGTGCTATCTCTCCAGCCCCAGGGTTCTATTTTTACATAGGAACTTGTCATTGTATATTCAATCTCCTGTTTTATTAAAACTATAAACTATCTGGAGATAGTATCTTAGCTCTATTAAGCATTGCCATCCAAGAAATAACTTTTGATTTTTTCATATATCCAAGGGTTTTAAGTTTTCTTTTTATGTAGCACTTGAGCTGCTTTAAAAGGCTATTTCTAGATATTGTGTAGATTTTAAAACCTTTTGTGCATCAGTTAACTTATTGTACTTTTTTTTCTTCTTTAGCTATTAATAGATAAGAGTCTCACTCTGTAGTCCAGGCTGGCCTGGAATTCACTGTGTTGTCCAGGCTGCCCTTGAAATCATGGTGATCCTCCTGCCTTTAGCCTCCTAAGTGTTGAGATTATAGGCATGTGCATTATAACCGTTTTGTTCTGTGTTTTTAACCACTAACAAGTGGTACAAAGTAAAGCTAATTACTAATTTTTTCCTGACATTCAGATAATTTGAAAAATTCTTGAATTTTCTAGATATATAAATATCTCCTCTTTTTTTTCTGTTGTAGTTTTATTGTATTGTGAAGACTTTTCAAACAATGTTAATTGTAGTGGCTATGGTGACAGTCTTGTTTTGGTTTCAATTTTAGATGATGTGCTGGATAGCTTTAGTGTCAACTTGACACACCTGGGTTGAGGGAGCCTCAATCGGGGAATTGCCTCTATTGGACTGGCCTGTGGCCATGTCTGAGGGGCATCTTCTTGATGAGTGATGTGGGAGGGCCCAGCCCACTGTGGGTGGTGCCACCCCTGGGCAGGTGGGCCTGTGTTGCATAAGAAAGCAGGCTGAGCAGGGGCCAAGGGAGCAAGCCAGTAAGCAGCATTCCTCCATGGCCTGTGCTCCAGCTCCTGCCTCCAGGTTCCTGCCCTGAGTTCCTACCTTGGGCTCCCTGATGAACTGCGTGCAACCTGGGAGATGTAAGACAAATAAACCCTTTCCTCCCCAAGTTGGTACTGGTCAGAGTGTTTTATCACAGCAATGAAGAAACAAACTAAGACAGATGAGGATGCCTGTAGGGATGTATTTTACCATCTAGCATGATGATGATAATGATAGTTTGAGGGAATTCTATGCTATATTAAGGATAAAGGGTCCTCTAAATAGAAGATCTTTTTAGCTTCCATTTTAAACTTCCTTAGTAGTTTTTAAAAAGTGTGGGGGCACGTGTGTGCCATGGTGCACATGTCCTAGTCAGAAGAGAGCTTTGGGTGTCTGTCCTTAGCTCCCACCTTGTTTGAGACAGGGTCTCTTGTTGTTTGTGACTGTGCAAGCCAGAGGAGCTTCTTGGCTCTGCCTCCCATCTTGTCATGGGGGCTCTGGAATCACATCTAGCTTTATGTGTTTTATGGGTCCTCAGGCTTCTGTGGCAAGAACTTTGAGCACTATATTAGTCAGGGTTCTCTAAAGGAACAGAGTTAATAGAATGAACACACACACACACACACACACAACAAGGGGACTTATTAAATTGACTTTCATGATATGATCTGGATAGTCCAGCAGCTGTCTTCACACTGGAAAGGCCAAGAGAGGAAGTTGCTCAGGTCACTGTCTCAGTGCAGAATGCCTGGAGGATTCATGGAGAGCTGCTAGTCTTCAGTCTACACTGGAAGGTTTACACTAGGTTTATTTATCTATTTTGAGACAAAGTGTCGCCATGTAGCCCAGGATGGTTTTGAATTCATACTCTCCTACCTCACCCTCTTAAGTACCAGGGTTAATTATTGCAAGGTGCCACTATACCAAGTTTATGTTAGTTTTTTAAATACATATATTTCAACGTCTAAAGCTTGGCATTGGAAAATTCTTATTTTGTATTTATTAGTATCTTATATAGAATTTCAGTATTGATATATAAGGCTTTGCTTATTGGGTCGACCATCCTCAGCTGGTTCATTTGTGAGAGGGATGCATGAGACCAGGCATACAGTCATGCCTATGCTATGACTTTCTTTATGAGAGGCAGAGAGAAATTAGCAAAGAAACAGCACATGCAATGAAATCTAGGAGACTCAAAGGACAGGCACTTGAGAGTTCTCCTTCAATGGGTCATGGAGGATGCTCTTCCGTTCGCAGCAACATGTGTGACAACAATGTGAGATGCAGCCTCCAGGGGTTTTATTGGAAGCTGATCCTCTGACAAGCCTCTGCTTGCCATATTCCAAAATTCGGAAGGAAAGCTGGTGTTAGCATCAAACATACTGTTTTTTCTAAATAGTGTGGGCTCCGTTAGCCACTTATCAATCAAGGAGGTACGAATGTATTTGGATACCAAGGTCTCAGGAGTGAGTTAAGACCAGTCTTGTAAACAGGTCTTTTAAGAATCAGCAGGATGATTTGTTCTGTCCATTCTTATTTGCATACGTATTTGTGTGTGTGTGTGTGTGTGTGTGTGTTTGTGCATACCTCATTTTGTCAGCATGTGGTACCACAGTTATAACTTCATAAAACAAATTTAATCCTATCTTTTTTGTATAAAGTAACAGTTATATAGAATGCAAAAGTTCTGTTCTTTGAAGATTTATAATCACAACTGAATTAAACTGGGTGTGGAGACACAGACCTGTAATCCCAGAACTTGGGTTAGGCAGGAGGATCAGGAGTTCAAGGTCATCCTCAGCTATAGTTTGAGGCCAATCTGGGCTTCTTGATACTGTCTCAAAAAATTTATAAAAAGAAACTATAAGCATTTACTTGTAAAATTACCTGGCCCCCAAATTTTCATTGGGAATAATAAAAAAATAAGCTTATGAGCTGGGCATGGTGGAGCATGCCTTTTGTCCCAGTACTCGGGAGGCAGAGACAAGGGAATCTCTGTGAGTTCAAGGCCAGCCTGGTCTATATAGTGAGTTCCAGGTCAGCTGAGGCTACAGGGAGACCCTGTCTCAAAAAGACCAAAAAAGGGGGGATTACATCCTGATTCCACTTATTTCTCTTTCCACATACTTGGCCCTGCCAAGGGTCACCCATTCATTCATTTACTAGGGTTACATTCCTCTATCATGTTTTAGTCCTAAATGAATTTACTTATGATTTTTGCTCTCTATACTTATTGATTGACTTATCCAGAAGTTTGTCTGTTTTATTGAATTTCCAAAGAACCAGCCTTTGGTGTCATTTATCAATGTTATCTTTCTATTTTAAATTTAGTTTTGTGTTTATTTGTCTTGAGTTACATTTTATCATTTTTTCTTAGATTCTGGAGTAGAAATACTTGTTATATTATCTTCTTCTGAAATAGTATTAAATGTTTCTAGTTACATATACATAAAGGTATAGCTTTTGCCATATGCTTTATGTATGTATGTGTACATATCTATATGTACATGTATATGCTTTTATGATTATATACACACATATTTATCTAATGCTATCTTTTAAAATCTCTGCCTTGACTCTGTCATCATTTAAGAGTGATAGTTTCCTTTCTTTTTATAAAAAATATTTTAATTATTTTGAGAATTGCATAAATGTATTTTGATCATATTCTGGCCCCCTCCCCTATCTGAAACCCTCTTACTATCCTCCTGCCCAATTTCATATCATCTACTATTATTATTTTTAAGTCCTATGGAGTCTAATTTGTCTTCTCAAATGCCTTTTGGTATGGGTCCATCTCCTAGGCCTGGTCAACCTACTAAGCATCAAACCCTTAAAGAAAACTGACTCTCCCTCCTCCAACAGCTATCAACTGCCAATGGCTCCTCAGCTAGGGTTGGGGCTCTTACCCCTCTATCTTGGGAATTTGTCTGGCTTGAGCTTACATAGGTCTTGTGCGTGCTGTTGTAATTGCTGTAAATTCATGAGTAACTGCCCTGCTGTCTGGAAAGCACTGTTTCCTTGTGGTCCTCCACCACCTCTGGCTCTTACAATCTTTCTGCTCCCTCTTCTGCAATGATCCCTGAGCCTTGGGAGGCAGAGGTTTGACATAGGCATCCTATTCAGGGATGACCACTCTGTAGTCTCTTATTCCTGTATGCTGACCAGTTGTAGGTTTCTGCATTAATTACCATCTGCTGCAAGAAGAAGCTTTTCTGGTGAGAACTGGGAAATTCATTAATCTATCAGTATAATAATAAGTTGTTGGGATGGTTTAATGCTATATTCATTTAGCAGAATAATAGTAGGAGGTTATAGCCCGTGACCTGTGTAGCCACAGGTTTTTAGGTCTGATATCAGTGCCAAGTATGGACTCCGTCTTGTGAAGTGGACCATCTAACCAGAAAGTGGTTGGTTACTCCCAGAACATTTTACATCACTGGGCATATCTTGCCAGGCTAGTTGTTATTGTAGCTCTGAGTTCACAACTGGGCAAAGCTAATGATTACTTTTCTCTTCTGATAATATGCATAGCACCTTCCAGCACTATGAAAAGTAGCCAGTAAAGATGAGACTTTGAGGTCAGTACTGACTTGATTTCTCCTTGTTTGTTCTATGACTCATGTATGTAGTGTCTTCAGCAATAGGGTCTTACCATCAAATTTGGGTAGGTAATCAAGAGCAAGGGCGATAGCCAGTATTTTTGGAGACTCTATGGGACCTCTGATCAAGAGCTTCAAAAGAGGGAGTCCATCCCTGGCATTGAGCCTTTACTTTGCTAGCTTAATGGTGTCTAATGGGGGCAATGTCCTCCTGTTATAAGGTAACCCCTTTTAATCTCCTTAAGAAGCTTCTATAGTGGTGGGTTTTGATATGGCTTTTTCTAAAGGCCTTTGGTGTTAGTTATCCATCTCCATCTTCCCTCCTCTGCCCTGCCCTCCCATCCCCAGTCCATTTAACCCTTCATACTCCGTTACTCCTCTGTTTCCCGTTATATCACTGCAGTCTATCTCTTCTCCCATGAAATTTTCCTCCTATCATTCCCTTACTAATTTTCTGACCACTACGGATTTTCCAATTGACACATGTATGTCTAGAGATTCAAAGACAGCATCCATTTATGAGTGAGAACGTGTGATTTTTGTCTTTCAGGGTCTGCATTACCTCATCCAGGATGATTGTTTCCAATTCTATTCATTGTCCTGTGAATTTTATATATATTTTTTAAACCACTGAATAAGATTCCCTTATGCAAATGAACCATACTTTCTTTATCCATTCACTAGTTGATAGGCATCTAGGTTGTTTCCATTTCCTGGCTATTATGAATACAGCAGCAAAAACATGGATGAACAGTGTCTCTGTAGAAGGATATAGAGGCCTTTGGGTATATGCTCAAGAGTGGTGTGGCTGAATTGTGGTAGACCTATTTCTAGCCTTTTGAGCACTCTCTACACTGATTTCTATAATGGCTGTACCAGTTTGCACTCTCACCAGCAGGAGATAAGAGTTCCCCTTTCTCTACGCCTTCACTAGCATTTGTTGTTGGTTTGTTGTTGTTGTTGTTGTTGTTGGTTTTAATTTTACCCATGCTGTGAGGGGTAAGATGAAGTCTCAAAGTGATTTTAACCCGTATTTCTGATATTACTAAAGATGTTGAACATTTTAAAAGTATTCCTCAGCCATTTGTGTTTCAGCTTTAGAGAATTCCCTGTTCAGCTCCTTGCCCCACTTTTTAATTTTTTATTTTTTGATGTTTAGTTTATTGAGTTCTTTCTATAGTTTAGGTACTAACCCCTGTCAGAAGTATAGCTGGTAATCATTTTTCCATTTGGTAGGTTGCCTCTTCCCTGAAATGATGGTGTCCTTTGCTGTACAGAGCATTTTAATTTCATGAGGTCCCACTCATCAATTTTTGGGCTTAATTCTTGTATTATCGGGGTCCTGTTCAGAAAGTCCTTTGCTGTGCCAATAAATTCCACTGTATTCCCTACTTTTTCTTCTATCAGAGTCAGGTATTGGGTTTTATGTGGATATCCTTGATCCATTTGTAGTTGAACTTTTTATTTTTATTCATGTGTATGTTCATGTGTGTGCAGGTGCCCTCTAGGGCTAGAATAGGGTGTTGGCTCCTCACATGGATGCTGGAACCAAACTTGGGTCCTCTGTAAGAGCAGCACCTGCTTAATCACTGAGTCGTCTCTCCAGCCACTGAGTTTTGTTTGTTTCTTTCTTTATTTGAGTACTTGTTATTAGTTTCCAGTTTTACTGAGTTATGTTCAGAGCATGTTACCTAATAACTTAATTTTTAAAATGCATTGAGTTTTTCAGTTTAATACTTTTATTGTACTCTGTAAGACAGAAACACATACACACACAGATGCATACAGAGACACACATACATACACACAGATACACGCAGACACACACAGAAACACATGGAGACACACACAGTATACACACAGACACATGCAGACACATACACAGATATATACACAAACACACACATAGACACACACAGATAAACACACACACAGACACAGGCAGGCACATCCCCAGACATACACATAGACACATGCACAGAGACACACAGACACACACACAGAGACACATTCAGATACACACACATATAAAGACACATATACATGCATACACACAAAACCATGCAAGGTGTACAACTGTAATCCCAAAATTTGTGAGGTGAAGGTAGGAGGAGCAGAATTTCAATATCATCCTTGGCTACATAGAATGTTGGAGGCTAACCTGGGCTAGATCAGACCCTATTTCAAAACAACCCCAAAATCAGGCTGGAGAGATATCTCAGTGACTAAAAGCACTTGATGCTTTTACAGGGGATCCAGGTTTGGTTCCTAGCATCCACATGGCAGCTAAAAACCATTTATAGCCAGGTGTGGTGGCACACGCCTTTAATCACAGCACTGGGAGGCAGAGGTAGGCGGATCTCTGTGAGTTCAAGGCCAGCCTGGCCTACATAGTGAGTTCCAGGACAGCTGGGGCTACAGGGAGACCCTATCTCAAAAAGACCAA
>NW_008360326.1:6120891-6166651 GCF_000622305.1 Nannospalax galili
AAAAAAAAAAACCCAAACATTTATAACTCCAGTTCTAGGTGATCTGACACCCTCTTCTCAACTCCATATGCATTGCATGACGTGGGTGTACTTACATACATGCAGGCAAAACACTCATCCACACAAAATAAAATAAAATAAAAAACCCAAAATCGAAGTATAAATTTTTGATTACTTGAAACATGAAGACTGATACATAGGGTGATGAATTAAAACTTTGGAACTAGAAAGACATTTTCAAATCTCAGCTCATCCCCTAGTAGCATAGAGACGCTGGGCATTGCCTTTCTGAGAAGTGCTATCTGTGACAAGGATTTAAATATCAAGTTGATTGATTGTATGTGAAGTGAC
This sequence comes from Nannospalax galili, assembly GCF_000622305.1. Classification (NCBI taxonomy): domain Eukaryota; kingdom Metazoa; phylum Chordata; class Mammalia; order Rodentia; family Spalacidae; genus Nannospalax; species Nannospalax galili. Next base: position 6,121,243 of record NW_008360326.1, read on the forward strand.
AAGATTACTGGTGAGGAAGGAGAATGAATTACAAAAGGAAAGGAAGCACTGATTTAGTAAAGATAGATCTCTGTAGTGCTCACTAATTATCCATTTAATCTCATTTTTAAAAACTGAAATATAATTGTATAATATAAAAAAACCATTCAGGAGCCAGGCATGGTGGTGCATGCCTTTAATCCCAGCACTTGGGAAGCAGAGGCAGGTTAATCTCTGTGAGATCAAGGCCAACTTGGTCTACATAGTGAGTCCCAGGCCAGCTGTGGCTACAGAGAGACCCTATCTCAAAAAGACAAAAAACAAAACAAACAAACAACAACAAAAACAAAAATACCAAAAAACATTCCTTTTGCTGAATTCATGTCTGTGTGGTGGAGGTAGCTGGAGCTGGAACCAGTAGCCTTGCGTATGCTAGATAAGCAATCTACCAAGGAGCAGCATCATCAGCCCTGGTGGATATTGGTTTTTGTCTTGTAAGTAGCCCGGGCTAGCCTTGAATTCATGATCCTCGTACTTTGACCTCCTGAGTGCTGGGTTACAGACATAAGCTAGTATGCCTGGCCCTCCTGATGAATTTTCACAGGAGTAAACATCTATATACTTACGCCCATATTGTTGCATGACTTTTCCTGGTGAGATGTAAAGAAACCTCTATTTACCCCAGATACAGAGGCACTGACAGGCCAAGTAAGTCCCACTTGGTGAACCAATGAGTTTCACAGGAGGATGAGTGATTTACAGGGAGCTTCATCACCACAAAATCCCACCTCAGCCAATTGTTTACTGCTGGTATAATAATCTTAGTGAGGAGACTTATGAAGCTCCGATGAACATTTTGAGTCTCGAGATCCTTATGTATCTTGTAAGCCTACCCCTGCACAAGGGAATGTGAGTAGACCTAATGTTGTGAAGGTCAGGAGAGCCATCACAATTGCTTTGCTTCAATGACAATTGTCATGTCCAATCCAGAGGAAACAGCTGTGCTACCCCTATTAATGTTCAGGACATTTCTGTCACCTGGAAGGGATCTTGTTGGTTCACCCTGCCATCCTCTCAGTATAATCATTCTGGCTTCTACACTGGCAGATTGTTTCAACTATTCTATACTTTCTGAATTTATTATTATTATTATTTTATATGTATGAGTATATTGCCTGCATGTATGTAAGTGCACCCATGTCATGCAATGCCCACAGAGTCAGAAGAGGGCAATGAATTTCCCTGGAACTGAAGTTACGGACAGTTGTTAGCTGCCATGTGGGTGCTGGGAATTGAACCTGGGTCTTCTGAAAGAGCAACCAGTGCTCTTAATCCCTGAGCCATCTCTCAGCCCTTTTCTAAAACTTCCTATAAACAGCATCCTATAGTGGGTACTCTTTGGGGTCCAATTTTTGCTCAGCTCATCATTGAGATTCATCCATGGTTTTCTAGTTCTAGGTCATCCATGGACTGCTAGTTCTTTTCCAGTGCCGACTAGTATGTCATTGTGTAAATATGCAGTTCATATGTGTGTGTTCATTATTTGCTTGATAGTCATTTGAGTTACCACCTAGAGAATCTGAATAAGACTGATGTGATCTTCTTTTGAGAGAGGGTTTCACTATGTAGACTAGGCTGGTATCGAACTCACTGGGTAGCCTCCAATGCAAAATCCTCCTACCTCAGCTTCCAGAATGCTGGCATCACAGGCATGTGTCACTATGCCCAGCTTGGGGTCCTTTGTGGTTTTAAAAGAATTTGGGGTTGCCTTCCTATTTCTGTGGAAATTGGCTTGAGAATTTTGATAGGGATTGTATTTAATCTATAGTTCAAGTTTTTATTTGTTTGTTTTTGAGACAGGATCTCTCTATAATGCCAGCTTTCCTGGAACTTGCTATGTAGTCCATACCTTCCTCAATCTCAGAGATCCTCCTGCGTCTGCTTCCTGGGTGCTGGGATTAAAGGTGTGCATCACCACGCCTAGCTATAGTTCATTTTAATACTATTATTTCAGTATTTGCATTAGTTCAGTTTCTTTCATCGATACTTGTATTGTCTTTCACGTCCTTGGTAAAAGTTATTCCTGAGCATTTTATTGTATTTTTGATGTTATTGCAGGTGGGATTGTTTTAATAATTTGTTTTTCAGACTGCTGTTGGTGAACAGATATACAAATGATTTTTCTATGTAAATTTGATATCCTGAAATTTTACTGTTTGTTATTAGTTCTAATAATGTTCTGGTGGTGCCTTTAGAGTTTTCTGTATCATGTCAGCTGCAGAGGCACTTGGAACTTCTTCCTTTCTGATTTGGATATGTTTTACTTCTTTTTCTTATCTTATTATTCTTTCTAGGATTTCTAGCACTAAATAGAAGAAACAAGTGGGAATTCTTATCTTATTTCTGATCTCAGAGGAAAAGCTTTAAACATTTTTCCATGGAGTATGACCTTAGCTACATACACACACACACACACACACACACACACACACACACACACACACACAGAGAGAGGTAACACACATACATAGACATATACACACACAGATATACATGCAGATAAACATATACACAGTCACATTCATATACACAGACACACACCCAGACACACAAATACATATATACACACAGAGACACATACCCAGACACACAAGTACATATTCACACACAGAGACACACAGACATATACACACATACACACATATATATACATACAGACACAAACATATACAGACACACAGAGACAGACAGACACACAGACACATAGCCTTTATTGTGTCGTGGCACACTGAATATGCCTAACTTGTTAATAGTTTTTTATCATAAGGGTATCTTGAATTTTCAAATGTTTCTTCTGAGCTTACTGAGGCGATCGTATGGCTTTTACCCTTCGTTCTGCTAATATGGTGTATGACATTTGCTGATTTTGTTGTGCCACTCTTGTACCCCAGGGATAAAGTCACTTGACCATCACATATGATCATGCTGTTGAATTTGGTTTGCTACTTATTTTTAGGATATTTTCCTCTGCCTTCAGGGAGATTGACCTGTAATCTTACTTTTATAGTGTCTCTCCCTGGATTTGATACAAGGCAATGCTGTCCTTGTAAAATGAGTTTGGAAGTATTTCTTCTTAATTTTTTTCTTTCTTTTTTTGTTTTTTTGGATGAGTTGGGAAACACTTGTCATCAGGACCTGGGTTTCTCTTTGGGGATTTTTGACTATTGGTGTGGGTCACTGACTCCTTTTTTGGCCTCTTCTGATTTCCTATTTTCTCATGATTCACTCTTGGTAGGTGATATTACTAGCAATGTATTCCTTCTTGGTTAAACAGTTTGCTGATAAATCATTGTTCATGGTAGACTGTTTTGATTCTTAGTTTTCCTGTGGTATCAATTGTAATATATTCTCTTTCATTTATGGTGCATGTGTGGAAGTCGAAGGACAACTTACAGGAGTTGGTTCCACCTTGTGGGTCCTGCAGATTGAACTGTAAGTCAGGCTTCGTCTTTACCTGCTGACCCATCTCAGAGGCCCTTTATTTCCTTCTTTCTGTTTGGGTTGAAGTTTATTCTTCTTCCCTTTGTGATGGATTGAGTGTGAAATGTCCCCGACAGGCTCAGGTCTTTGGACATTTGCTGCTCACCTGGGGGAAGGGGGTTGCTGTTTTGGGAGGCTGTGGAGCCTTTAGGACACATGACCTTACTGGAAGAAGAGGGTCATTGGGAGGCAGGTCTAAGGGGTTATAGTCTGGCCCCTCTTCTGGCCCAATTGCCCTGTTTCCTGGTCTCTTGAAATGCAAGTAAGCCACCATGTGTTCCTACCACCCTAGAGCTGTCTGCCACCCTGCCTTCCCCACCATGCTGTACTATAGCCCCTCAAACCACAGGTAAAACAAATCTTTCTTCCCCTTAAATTGTTTCTTGTAGGTTATTTGATCCCAGTGATACAGAAAAAGAGCAGTGAACCCACCTTTCTAGGCCCTTGAGGTATAAAGTTAGAGTACTTGAGAGGTCTCTGTATGTGTGTCTGTGTGTGTTTTCAGACACCCTGTCAGAGAGCTAATAGGTCAACAGCAGTGCTGAGGGATTTCTACTGAGTCCCTCTCTGTGGATAGTAACCGAACACGGGTGTCGTGTGCTTCTGCAACACACACAGTACTGTAGCTGTAGCGCAAAGCCTTCAAACGGCAGCAACATTCTGCCACCAAAGAGGCTGTTGAGAAAAGATTTGGGACTATTTCTGTGTTAATTCCAATACCATGGCAAGTCAATATGGTAGACCAGTAAAGCCCTGTCAGCACCTGCCAGTTAGAAATGGGAAGCTCAGAAAGGAAGACAATAAGGAGCTTTCAGAGAGAAATGCGAGTTGTAGGCCTGGGTCCTTCAGCACAGGTCCTTGAAGTAGCCATTCTGATATTGTTAGCAACATCTGTTAAAATATACACCCCTCAGCCCCAGCTAAGTTCTCCTGGATTGAATCCCAGGGATCAACATTTTACCTGTGCACCCATGTTGATTCTGATGGACACTGGTGTAGACACCAGCATGGTGGAAGTAGTCCATGACTGGACATCAAATGAGTTAGAGTGATTCTAGTCCATTCTGTAACTCTATTCTTTCCTCTGATTCTGGGTCCCCATCTGTACAACAAGGGAGTTGTACCTGTCAGGCACTGGAGGTGCTCTAGGTTTGAGCTATTTGGTATTAGCATCTGCACTGAACTTCCAACTTGGCAAACTGAAAATGGGTTGGCATGCATGGTGCCAGCCAAATCATTCACACTTCCCATATACCCCATCTGACAAGGCATCGAGGAGCAAGAACTGCAAACAGAAAGCAGGGCTCCAGCTTGGGTGGAATCTCTGTAGGGCTGACAGAACAGCTCTTGGCTGGAAGCTGTTGGGTAGCAGCTGGTTGGGTCTAGGAGCCTTCTTGCAGCTGCTGGTGATATGTCAAGTGAAGTTTTGTTTTTATGTGTTAATGAACTCGGAGCTATTTTACAGTGTGTTTGACATTTTACAGTATAGTAAAGTGTGTACACTGCCTAATTAAAACAGATGTGCATTTGATAAAATAATTACTGGATATGCTGGAGAAAATGGCTAATTATATAAACAGCACAAACACCTAAACATAAGTTATAAATACATACTTAAAAAGTACTAGAAAGCAGGTGGAATTGGTCAGGTTTTCTGTGTCCAGCCTGGAGTCATTCCTTAGATTTTTCTAGCTTTTGGCTGCATCAGCATTACCATTTTCTACTTTTTAATCACCCCCCACCCCCTGCATCATCCGTGTTTTTCTTTCTTGGAATGAGGATGAGGAGAAATTCTCTTTCCATTGAAAAAAGTGTGGCATTAGTACAACAAAAACATTTTAAAATGGGTACTGAGGAGACAGCTTATTTAGTGAAGAACTTGAAATGTAAGCAGGAGGACCTGAATTCAATCCCAAGAACTCCTAAAAAAAAAGCTGGGTATGGGCCTGAAAAGATGGCTCAGCAGTTAAGAGCACTGACTGCTCTTGCAGAAGACCTGGGTTTGATTCCCAGCACCCACATGGCAGCTAACAACCATCCATAACTCCAGTTCCAGTACCCAACGCTCTCTCCTGATCTCTACAGGCACTGCACAACACAGGTGCACTTACGTACACGCAGGCAATACACTTACATACATATAGCAAAAAGTAATAAATAACAGTTTTTAAAAAGCTAGATGTGGTGGTGTGTGTTTGTGATCCCAGCATCAGGAGGCAGAGACAGGAGAATCCCTGGAGCCTTCTGGTCAGTCAGTCTAGCCTACTGGCAAGTTCCAGACCCCTGAGAAACTCTGACTGAAGAAATGATGGATGGCATCTGAGGAATGACACTCAAGGTTTCCTCTGGTCTCCACACGCACAAACATACACACATGTTGACACATATACCTGCATGCACTTGTGCACCTGTACATGTACACACAGGAACACATACTCACATGCACACACATAAATATGCCATAAAATGTCACTTAACTAGTGTTAGCATGTGACAGGCATGGTGCCATGCACTTCTATCATCTCATTTAATCTTACTCTACTTTCTAAGATGTAACTGTTTTTGTTCTTTTTCTTCTGTAGATGGGGAAACTGAATCTCAGAGAGGTCAAGGAGTTGCCCAAGACTGAGGAAGACACCTGACATTGACCTCTGGCCTCCATTCACATGTACTCATATGTGCACGGACACACACACTGCATACACTCACATACACACATACATACACAGATACACATAGAGAACTTACCTAAGGTGTCTAAGATGGAAAATGCAAGATCTAGAACTCAAACCAAGGTCTATGCATCCTCTCTAACCCCTCCCTGTGCTGCTTTTGGGGCATCTTTGTGTTCAACCTCTTTTGTGCTCTTGATAGAGAATATTGAAGATTTAGGAAACTTATTTCAAGTGTCTCTGCCATCACATTGATGTTACAGGATATCCCACGTCAGACTTCTTTGACAGACAGCCTTAAGAATCTAGGGCTTGCTAGTGAAAAACCGCCTTCGTCTTTCAAAAGTAGAGGTGGGTGCCCGCAACTACTATAGGAGGCCAGACAAAAGTGTTCTGGGAACAGGATATGAAGGAACTCTTAATTCTTCTTTCATATTAGTCAAAGGTTTGTTTCTTCAAGACTTGTCAAGTGAAATGAACTTGACCTTTCTATAAACAATCAATTTACAGATAAGATTGAAACAATTAGGCTATCATTTCCTACTTATGGGAAGGCAGCTACAAGTTATGTTTTTTCTTTTTTTATGACCATGTGATATTCTGCAAGGATATGGCACATAATTCATATAGTGATGATTCAGGTAGTGCCTGGGGCCACAACAGGAATATCAAATGTCAGTGTATAGAGTGTGTGGCTGAAGGCCTAGGCTGTCCTGTCCACATGTTATGTGACCTCCAGCCTATATTTCAACATCCTTCATTTACTCTGTGGCATGGGGACAATATGAACACCCATCTTGTAAGGTTGTTGTGAGGTTTGAAGAAATATGCCATGAAAGACGCTAGACACAGTACCTGGTAACAGGAAGCCCAAATGGTACACCTACTATTATTATTGTTTTGATAATTAATAGCTATTTTAGGTCATCAGGTTGTAGTCTGGATAAGCTATATCTACCCCATAGTCACATTAATCTTTGACCATAGGGTATTTATCTATAAAACAGTATAATTGGTAGGTTCATTTTTAGTTTTTTAAAGGGTTCTTCACACTGCTTTCCATAGGGGTTACACAAATTTGCAACCCCACTAGCAGTGGATCACACATCCTCTCCAACAGTTGGTATCATTTGTTCTTTTGATCTTAGCCAGTCTGATGGGTAAGATGAACTCTTAAAGTGGTTTTAATTTGTATTTCCCTAATTACTAATGATGTTGAACACATTTTAAGATGCTTCTTAGCCATCTTTATTTCTTCTTTTGAGAACTCTCTGTTCAGATCTTTAGCCTATCTTTTAATTGGGTCACTTGCTTTCTTGATTCTTTGTTTCTTGAGTTCTTTATATATTCTAGACGTTAAACCTCTGTCAGATGTATTGTTGGTGAAGATTTTATCCCACTCTGTGGGTTTTCTCTTCACTTTCTTGATTGCTTCTTTTGATGTACAGAAGCTTTTTAGTTTAATGAGGTCCCATTTGTTGATTCTTGACTTTATTTCCTGAGCAATTGATGCCTGGTTTAGAAAGTCCTTTCCTACACCTATATCTTGTAGGTTAGTGCCAATGTTTTCTCCTAACGGTTTCAGAGTTTCAGGCTTCATATTGAAGTCTTTGATCCATTTGAAGTTGACTTTTGTGCAAGGTGAAAAATAGGGGTTTAGTTTCATTCTTCTACAGGTGGAGATCCAGTTTCGCCAGCACCATTTGCTGAACATGCTGTCTTTCCTCCAGTGAATGTTCTTGGCCCCTTTGTCAAATATTAGGTGGCTGAAATTTCATGCACTCATATTTGAGTCTTCAATTTTGTTCCATTGACCTATGGGTCTATTTTTGTGCCAGTACCACATTGTTTTTATGACTATAGCTCTGTAATGCAGTTTGAAATATGGTATAGTAATCCCCCCAGCATTGATCTTAGTGTTCAGGGTTGCTTTGGCTATCCAGTCTTTTTTACTTCCATATGAATCTTAGGATGGTTTTTTCCATTTCCGTGAAGAATGTCATGGGGATTTTGATTGGCATTGCATTGAATCTATAAATGGCTTTTGGTAGGATGGTCATTTTCACAATATTAATTCTTCCAATCCATGAGCATGGGAGGTCCCTCCGTCTTCTGGTGTCTTCCTCAATCTCTTTCTTTAAAGATTTAAATTTTTCATTGTAGAGGTCTTTAATGTCTTTGGTCAGGTTTATTCTGAGATGTTTTATTTATTAATCATCTATCTATTCATTCATTTATTTTTGATGCTATTGTGAAGGGGAGTGTTTCCATGTGCTCTTTCTCTGACTGCTTGTTATTGGTATATAGAAAGGCTACTGATTTTTGTAGGTTAATTTTGTAACCTGCCACTTTACTAAAAGTGTTAATCATTTCTTGGAGTTTTCTGGTAGAATTTTTGGCATCTCTTAGGTATAATATCATATCGTCTGCAAAAAGGGATAATTTGATCTCTCCTTTTCCAAATATTGTTCCTTTAATTTCCTTCTCTTGTCTTATTGCTTTAGCAGGAGTTTCAAGCGCTATGTTGAAAAGGAGTGGAGATAGTGGACAGCCTTGTCTGGTTCCTGATTTCAATGGGAATGCTTCCAGTTTCTTTCCATTTAGAATGATGTTTGTTGTGGGTTTGATGTATGCATTAGAAGAATATTTAGGTTGCTCTGGCTATAAGAATCTGTGACCATAAGCCATGGATTCCCAAACTTCTCTTAGCCTTCTCTCTTTGCATTTAGCCCATGAGAACCATGTTTCCTGCCCAGGCAGAGGAAACTAGCAGGGATACAACACAGGGCATGAAGACCTGCAGGGAAGCAGGCTTGTTGGAAATGTCTTGAGGTTGGTTTACTTTGTCCTGTATCTGAAATTATTTCTACTTGACCATCCTAATTGGCACTCCAGGTGAGTAGAGGTAGAAACCCCCCCCTAGGGTCTTCTTTCTATGGCTCTGATAGTAGCAGTCTGGCCAAACAGGAGAAGACTGGATCTGTAAACCTCTGGATGCAGAAAACTGTGCTGCCTCAGTGGTAACATCTTGATATGAAAGCTATGCCCAAGTGGTGGGATCAGGGATGGGTGTGTGGAAGGACTGGAGAATTCTGGGCTGCTGGACCACCCATATAGTGACCTAGGCTGTGCTTTTAAGGTTACATCTACAGTGCTAGAAGTCGGTGGCATGAGCCTCAGTGGGTGGAGATGAGGTGACAGGGGATTCTTTCCACTATTTTGTACCCACAGGTGACTTAATGTTAAAGCAAATAGCTGTACTCTCAACACACACACACACACACACACACACACACACAGATACACACTCATGTGTGCTTATGCACACACACTGTTACTAATGCACGGCTTAACGAATTACCAAGTACCTCTGCTTACTGAGATGATGCTCTGAACTATAAGAATTCTCCTTTCATATACCTTCATCCCCTCTGTTCCTTACAGCGTTTTGCACTTGACCTCAAGCCAGTCAGCCTTTTATCACAACAAAGTACACCTACAGAAATGGGCTTGACTACGTTTTTCTTCCCCTTGTGATTTCAGAGATAAAGGGAGTGAGAGTTGGTTTATGAATAGTGAAGAAGCTGGGGTCTTAGAGTATACCGGGATTGGCTGTAGGAGCAAGTATTGGGGAGTTTAAAGATTGTGGGTGTGGAGATGGAGATGGATTGTAGCAAGGGGCCTCCATGAAAGAACAAGAAGGTCGAGCCACGACGGTGTTGACAGATCTTTCTGATTCTTACAACTGATTAGGTAGCTTTGAATTTTTTTTAAATAAAATACTTGATTGGTGAAGGTCAAGCAGGTCTTTGGGGGTTCAGTCCTCATTGGTAAATAGTATGTGGGCAAATCATATGCTCTCCTCTGATATCCAGTCTCTTCTCTGGCTAACGGGCATTTATACTTATATTTGAATTTAAAGTGGCATGTTTCACATTGGAAAATATGCTTCTCAGAGAAATGTCAAGCATGAAAATGGAATATCCCCCCTGTCCCGAAGATGGAAACTAGAATCTAGATTGCTGCAGAAGTGGTTACCATCACCCACAGTTTTCAAGTGAGGAACAATTCATCCAGTGTCCTTGAGAGAAAGACTTGACTATTTCTCTGTAGTCACATTTCTATACCTGCAGGGTCAAAATGAGGGATGGCCAGCGAACCCTGTAACCCCTAAGCAGACACAGGTACAGGTCAAGGTTAGAAAAAGGTGCTAGGAGTTGATGGCTCTCAGCAGTGAATGCATTTTTCCCTCACGTCTTTTTATTCCTCTTCTGTTTTTTGATGAAAAAAACAATACGATTAGTATATAGATTACTTCTGAAGAGAATTTCTGCTTTTGAAAAATCCTACTTGCTGAGTTTGATCCTCTAATTTGAACATCAGAGAGCGCTTATCTGTGTACACAGTTCTCAGAGTGAAGATGGGAAAGTGGGAGGGGAGACTCCTGATCAGGGTCCCTGCCAGTCTGGATGCTGAATTCGGAAGGGTTATGGAGACATAGCCAAAGGATTTTTTTCACTAGCATTAGTGATGGAGATGATAATTGTGTAGACTGATTATTATTTTCCCAAGTACAGAGATGACAGTTTTTGATGTCATGAATATGAGTAATTTACTGTACTTTATGGAGATGGAAAGCTGTATCTCATATTAAAAAAAGACCTTGAAAAATGATTAGAAGTTGAACACATTTTCTACCAAAACAGAAGTGTTCTTTCTCATAAAAGGAAAAAAAAAAAAAAAAACCAAACCATCCCTGGTGGGTGTTTTGAATTCACCTAAAAATAATAAGCTGAAGAGAGAGTTGAATGCTGAAAGAGACTAACAACATGTGTGTATAGCTTAACATTTGGTTCTCTGGAGAGGCAAATTTAATTTTCTGAAGCCTTCAGATCTCCCACAGCCATCTGATAGCTAGGGGTATGCTGTGAGGGCGGGGTTCTAGTCAAGAGCACTAGAGAAGGAACTGCCATCCCAGTCCAGATCTTTCTAGTTGTAAGCTGAAAGTTTTTCTTTATCTCTCCTCATCCTCTCTCTCTAATGGAAGAAAAGACAGATAATTAATCTGTTTTTTAAACATTCAGCTTTTATTTTGAATTATTTTTCTGAAATGTGGCTCATTTTTAGGGGTGGTCTTATCTGAAGATACCCATTTTGGAGTGTGCATAGCTCAGGGTTTACAGGTGCATGTTCATTGGAGGAAATGTTGGACCCTTCTGATGCTCGTATATATACCATATAAAATCTAGTGACCAGAATTAGTATATTAAACACACAAAGAAATGCTCGAGGGAATGAGTCATTACGGAAATACAGATTAAAAGTGCACATTGAGATACCACTGTATGGCCCCTAGAGTGGCTCAAATTAAAAAGACTGACCATGGGGCTAGAGAAATGGCTCAGCAGTTAGGAGCACTGGCTGTTCTTCCAGAGGATACAGGTTCAGTTCCAAGTACCTAGATGGCAGCTAACAACCATCCATAACTCCAATTCCAGGGGATACAATGCTCTCTTCTGGCCTTCAATGGCACTGTATGACATGGGTGCACTTACATACATATAGGCAATTAAAAAAATTTTAAAAAGGATGACCATACCAAATATTGATGAGCAAATGAAAAAAATGGAATTTTCTACTGCTGGTGAATACAAAATACTATGTCCAGTTGGAACAAAACTTGGGGATTTATTATAAAGTCAAACACACACTTACCAAATGACACAACAATTTCATTCCTAAGACTCTATCCAAAGGGCTGGAGAGATGGCACTGTGGTCAAGAGCACTATCTGCTCTTGCAGAGGAGCCGGGTTTGATTTCCAGTACCCACATGGCAGCTAATAACCATCCATAACTCCAGTTCCAGGGAATCCAATGCCCTCTTCTGACCTCCATAGGAATTGCATGATATGGGTACACTTGCATACATGCAGGCAATACACTCATACAAAATAAATAAATAATAAATAAAATATTTTTAAAAATAATCTGTCCAAGAAAACATAAAACCTTTGTCTGTATAGACTAGTGTTTGCATGTCCAGACCTGTTCATTCCCACTGCTCAAAACTGAAAATCACCTGAATGCCCATCAAATGTGGTATATCCCAAAATAAAAATGAATGAACTATTGATTTATACAACAGCATGAATATATCTCACATACATTGCTTATTAATGAGACAAGCTGGACACAAAAGGCTATATGCTGTGCGATTCAATGTATGTGTAATTCCACAAAAGGTAAATCAATAGTGATAGTGGCTTCCTGGACCAGAGAGCTGAATGCAAAGAAACAGGAAGGCATTTTGGGATGGTGGCAGTTTTCTCTGTCTCAATTATAGCAGTGGCTACATGATTGTAAACATTTGTTTTCAAGAAGTTATCTAATTATACTCCTAAACTTGGTGAATATCATTTTATGTAAATTTGTAGCTCAATAAAGTAAGTTGTTTGACAGAGTAACCACTCAAAATGTGTTTGTGGAGAAGCTAAAGTGCCATCTTTGCTGGGGCAATTAAATGAAGGATGAATATTGGGTCATTTATCAGAAAGAAAGTTGTCAGTTGTGGTTTGGACCTTGCTTGTCTTCCAAAGTCCTATCTGTTAAAGTAGGCATGTCCAACCTTCTGACATTGCAATATGACCACTGCAGTGTTCACAATGAAGAGCCATTTAATGGAGTTACAATACACACACACCTCATAATGTTTTAAGTAAGTTTTCGATTTTTGTATTAGACTGCATTGGTACTGTTGGGAGATGGTGGTATCTTAAGAGGTGAGGTCTGGCCAGGAGTGGTGGTCCATACCTGTAATCTCAGCACTTGGGAGGGAGCAGCAGGAAGATCTAGAGTCTGAGGCCTACCCAGGCTACATAGTGAGTTGAAGTCCAGCCTGAGCTACATAGTGAGATCTGTCTCTAAAACACAGGGACTGAGGCTGTAGCTCAATGGCAGAGTGCTTGCCTAACATGTATAAATCCCTGTACTCTATCACTAGTATCAAAGAAAGGAGGCCTCAGGGAAGGAAGTCAGGTCATTGGAGGTGTGCTTTTGAAGGGGCTATTGGGATGGTGGAACTTTCTTCTCTCTCCCACTCTGTTTCTTTTTAAAAACTATTTTACCCAGCATAGAACTGGAAAAATGAACAGCAGACCCCAATGTTATCTAAAGGAATATTGACAACTGATTGCTGCTAGATGAGGAACAGCTGACCTTCCTAAAACAAAGCCCTCTAGATAGGCTGACTAGATTCACCAGAAGGGCAAGTAGTGGGGAATGGCTGGGGGTGCCGACAACACAGCAGACAGTAGCAGAGATAACAGAGTATAAGGGCTCTAGTGGGGAGAGGGAGGCTATGGGAGGGTGCCATCTGGGAAGTGGGTATATAGTTGACTAAGATGGTTTGGGATGTTCTGTGTGATATACACCCACAAGAAAAAGTCAATAAATTTTAAAAGTGTATTATATTTGAGAAGGAAGCATAAAAATTTATGTCATGTTAATTAGTAGAGGTGATAAACATTACCATTGAAATCTACCCGATGACTTTACAGACATACACAGGTGCCAAGGATCGGAGTGCAACTGATTATTACTAGTAATAATCAGATACAGATGAGAGACACGTGCACTAACATCTCAGTGTTAGTAGCAAAAACAATGAGTTTCTGTAAGAAAAAGTATATTTTAAAATGAAATGGAGATCTTTTTTTAAATCAACAGTGAACCTAAAAATTTTATAGCCACTTTTGAAAGAGATGTGTCTTTGCTCTGGAAACTGTTATTGAGCATATTAAAGCTTTAATGATATGCTTCTAAAAAAATAAAAAATAATATTAAAAATATTTTATTATTTTTTAATTTGTATGAGTGTATTGCCTGCATGTATGTAAGTGCACCTGTATTGTGCAATGCTCAAGAAGGTCAGAAGAGGGCATTAGATCCCTGGAACTGGAGTTATGGATAGTTGTTAGCTGCCACGTGGGTGCTGAGATTGAACCTGGGTTTTCTGTAAGAGCAACCAGTGCTCTTAACCACTGAGCCATTTCTTCAGCCCCCCACTCTGTTTCTTGGCTGTCATAAGATGGTGGCTTTATGCCATCACAGGATCTCCACTGTAAGCTGAGTATGAGTAGAACTTCTACAACCACTAGCCAAAGCCAAAATAAGCGTGTCTTCCTTTGAGGTTGTTTATCTCAGGTATTTTGTAGCGATGGAAAGCTGACCAATGCATGGTCTTCCAGAAGGAAAAAGACTTCTCCTTGTGTCCCACTAGAGCATAATACCGCATCTGAAAATAGAACTTCAAGTATTCATAGTTCATTTATCCAAAATATATGTTAAGTCACTAAAGCCTAGCATTGACGTGGCCACTAAAGTGATGGCTAAAAATATAATTTGGGATCAAAACGACTGAATTGAATGGGAAATTTGGATGTCTTATAGAAATAATGCCTAAGAATTCCAAAGTAGGTCCTTTTGGAATCTGAGACAGCAGCTAGTGACTGAACTCTTGATTTCAGTTTTATTCTGGAGTCAGAAACCCGCCCCACCCACCCCATTGTGTCTGTCTCTGACAGTCCAGACTATGTCCCTCCATGTAGGGGAGCAGAGCTACCTTTTAGTGAGGACTGAAGTAGAGGCATTTCATTCTGAGCATATTCTCAGAGCTTTATGGTTGGCTTTCAGTGCGGTTATATAATCCTTGTGCAAATGCCATCTGCCATGTTTGGCACTTGCAATAAAATATTTGAGATATTTTATTCATTTTGCTTGAGAAACAGATTTTGAGAAATCAGATCTCTCCCTTTCTGAGAACACAGTTCTGTAGAGAGTGCTTATGACTCTTTTCATGCATGACTATGATGCCTATTTTTAACCATGGTTTGGGCTATAAACTTGGTTTAAAGTTTTCAAGTTTTTGTTTGCCATTTTGGAACTTCAGTTTAAAATCAACTTAAAAGTTTGCCTGCTTTTTGCTTTTTCTTTAGTGTGAATTTTTACTGTTCTTTTCAAAGGAGGTTTGTACTTTTAGAAAGATACAGCAAAGATGAGTTTGGAGGCTTAGCTGATTAAAAATAGAAAAGGAGCCCAGCATGGTGGTACATGCCTTTAACCTCAGCACTCAGGAGGCAGAGGCAGGCAGATCTCTGTGAGATTGAGGTCAGCCTGGTCTACATAGCGAGTTCCAGGCTAGCTGGGGGGTACGGGGAGACCCTATCTCAAAAAACAAAACCCAAAAACAAAGGAATTAATGCATCTTTCAACATTCATCAGAGAAGAACCTTCTTTCAGCAGATGGTAATGAACACAGAGACCCCAAACTGGTCAGTGTGCAGAGAATAAGAGACAAAGTGCTCAACCCTAATTGGGACACCTATATCACACCCTCGCCTTCTAAGGCAGAAAGACTGTAAGAGCCAGATGTTGTGGATGACTATAAGGAAACAGTGTTTCCCAGTCAGCAGGGTTATTGCACATATGAGCTCACAGCAATTGTGACAGCATACACAAGACCTATGCAAGTTCAAGTCAGACCAAATCCCAGTGTAGAGGGAAGGGAGTAGGCAAAAAGCCCCAACCTTAGCTAAGGAACTGTTGATAATGCGGCTTGAAAGAAAGTCAGTTTTCTTTAAGGGTGTGACACTAGAAAGGTTAGCCAGCCTCCTGGGGATGGACCTATGCCCAAAAGTATTTGGGGACACCAATTAGACTTGCTAGACTTTAAAAAGTAGAGGACATGAAATCAGGGGGAGGGGAATAGAAGGTGGGGATGGATGAGGGAGGGGCGTCTGAATGTTATCAAAATACATTGTATGAAATTCTCAAAGAATCAATAAAAATATTTTATAAAAAGGAAAAGAAAAGAAAGAAGACAGAAATACATCACTTTCTGGATAAAGAGGTCATGTGCTTTCTCTAACATAGCTACCCTCTGATTCATAAGTTCTCAACTTAAAAACAACCTATGCACGCTAGTTATTTATTGATCCCATCCTTCAGATGTTGGGGAACCCTGCTGTTAGGGTTGTAGTCCTCCATGTCCGGATAGCTCTAAAGGGCTAGGTGCCAAATGGAAGGACACCCCTTCTCAGCAGGGGGCCTTCTGCTCTCTTCCTGACTTAACTGGAAAGTGCCACCAAGCACGGATGCCTGATCTTATTTGGAACATGACCTTTGGCATAGTTACCTGGAGTAAAAACTACCCCCGGGTTTTTTCTATATGATAATCAGGCATTGCCTGGTAGTCAGAAGATAGGAAATAAGGCATACTATGTAAATAAAGCATACTATGAGCACCTATCAGCTGAGGCATTGGCTACTGCCTCCACACTACATTTTCCCTAGTTCTCCCACTGAATAAATGGAGCTGTTTCACTAAATCTGGAGCTGTTTCACTGAGTCTGGAGCTGTTAGCATCATTGAACCTGCCTCCCTGGAAGGGCTTTCTTCCATCAGTGCTCACTGGCCGTCCTGACCCCGCTCGTCGCTTCTGCTCCCTTTGTCCTCGTGGACCGTGGACCGGTGGCCAATGACCCATGAGGAGAGGGAGCAACCCCACATTCAGATACTTGCTGACTACCCCTACCTTCAACTTTCTTAATTAAAAAGTTCATTTCAAACACAATTAAAACACAAAGGGCTGGCAAGATGACTCAGTAGATAAAGGCATTTGCTGCCAAGGCTGATCACCTGAGTTCCATCCTTGGGTCCCACAGGGTAGGAGAAAACCAACTCCTACAATCTGTCTCCCACCTGCATATGTACACTGTAGTACATACATGCACAAACACACACACACACACACGCACACACACACACACTCTCTCTCTCTTTCTCTCTAAAGAAACATAATTTTACACACTCTAAAGAAACATAATTTTAAAATTACTTATTTATTACTGTGTGACTGTGTATGTACCTCAGGGTGCACATTGAATGGCAGAGGACAATTTCATGTGGGTACCAGGGATAGATCTCAAGTCCTTGCCTTGTATAGCCAGCACCTCTGCCTGCTGAGCCGTCTCACTGGGACAAGGGTCCAACATTCTTCCTTTCATTCCTGGATTGTTCTGAAAGGTATAAATGATAAATAATGATAAATTTGGAATATTTTGGAGAATGTACAGGTTCAAAAGTAGAGGAAGAAATGGAAAATTGTAACATCTTAGGGTCTAGGATTCAGGAGAACTCCCAGGCCAGGCTGAGATCTCATGTAGGGGATTCCTTAAATGAGAACAGTGACTTCTCTATTCTGTAGAAAATATTCTACCATTTTCTCTTCTACTGATTATAATTTCACCAACCAGGACAACTGTGAGTTCTGACTACTACCAAGGGTTCTACTTAAAACTTCTAATTAACTTTGGAATGATGGAGAGTTGTTAGTGAAACACAGTTCAGTCAACTTACCTTTTATCTAATTCTGCACTTAGCCAATGGGACCTTAATATTGTTTCTTTTATGATTTCATCATGAAAATATCCAAGTGTACAAAAAAGTTAAAAGTTTAAAGAATTACACATTGAAAAGCCATGTAATTATGTATGAGTTTCCTGTTGCTCCTATAATTGCCATAGAAATTTAATGACTTAAAAGAATATAATATAAGTAGGGTGTGGTGGTGCATGCCTTTAATCCCAGCTCTTGGGAGGCAGAGAGAGGTCTGGTCTACATAGTGAGTTCCAAGCCAGCTGGGGCTATATGGAGACCCTGTCTCAAAAAGACCATATATATATATTTACAATTTTGGTGGTCAAGGGTTCAAAATGAATCATGTCAGACTCAAGGGAAGGTACGATCAAGGTATATTTTCTGGAAGCTCCAGGGAACCTATTACTTGCTTTTCCCAGCTCCTATAGGTTGCCTATGCTCCTTGGCTTACAGCCATGCCACTGTAAATCTTGGCTTCATTGGTCATGATATGATGCCTTGTCCACCTCTGTCCTTGATTGCATCTTTAAGGATCCATGGTTATACTAGGCCCACTGGGCAATCCCCAGGATAATGGTCCTATTTCACGATTCTTATTTACATTTGCATAATTACTTTTATCATCCAAGGTATGTATTTACAGTTTTTCAGGATTATGATATAGATATCTTTGGGGACAAATTGTCACTTGTATTTTGAAATTAGTATTGCATGCTATTGCATATCTATGCCTCTATTCGTCTGTATATCTATATTCTATATTCATCTGTCTTTTTTGGATGCATTTTAAAATAAATTGAACATAATAGTACACATTAGTACAGTTTCTCCCCACACTATCAATGTGTATGCAGTTAATTAGCATTCAACATTTGGGGTCTAATTTGTTTTTTTGATGTAAATTTGCATAGAGTGAAGTGCCCAGACCATAAGCATGCCATCCAACGTTTTGATAGACGCATACACTGTGGAATAAAAACTTGTGAGACACATGACTATCTCTCTCACAAGTTCCATCGTTTTCTTTCTTAGACCCAACCTTGGTATTTGTTCACTAGAGATAACCTTAATGGAGAAGCTTAATGCTTTGGGCTTCATCCGTTGCGTGAATGAGCGGTTCTTTTGTTTTCACTTGGAGCGTCACTGTACATCTCCATCATGGACCTTACCTCAGTTGCTTAGCCATTGTCCCTGCACAGAGGCTGTTTTTCCAGTCTTTGGCTCTAATGAATAGAACTACTATGAATACTTCCATTGAATTCTATCTGTAGTCTGTGCTTTTGGTTTTTTGTTGAGTAGGATTGGATATCACTTTGTACTTGTGGATGTTCTTGAGATGATAACATAGAACTCTGAATTTTTACACACTATATTTATATAAAGTTAAAACAGTACTATTTTCTTTAAAAAGTAAGAACCTTGAGGACTTTTGGTCCATCTCTCATCCTTACTTCCCATTCATTGCAGTGTAGTTGTCATCTATGTATTTTAAATCCCACAAAACTAGGAAGCTGTAAAATTTTTTATTAGTGATATATTTTAAATAAAGAAGGAAATATGCTCTTTACCTAAATATTTACTACTTAGATAGTATTAATTCCTTCCTGTATAATCAAGTCTCATGTTTTTAGTATAAATAATTTTCTTAAAATTTTCCTCCTTCTTTCATTCTTCCCTCCCTTCTTCCCGCCCTTCTTCCCGCCCTTCTTCCCGCCCTTCTTCCCGCCCTTCTTCCCTCCCTTCTTCCCTCCCTTCCCCCCATTCCTTTTCCTTAATTTTTTTCACTGATGAGGATTCCTTTAATGTTTCTAGTTAAGTGGATTGTCTTAGTTTCCATGTATATGGAAAGGTGTTTATTTTTCTTTTGTTCTTATAGGATATTTTTGCTCCATAGAATTCTAACCAGTCAGAATTTCTGCATCTTTAAAGATGCTATTTCACTATTTTTTGACATCATTTTTTCTTATCAGAAGTCGTTATTTTTTTTCAGTGGGTACTGTGTTGCTTCCTATTGTCACATTTTAAAAAATCTATGATTTTAGCAAATTGGACTATAATGTGTCCACTTGGGCATTTCTTTCTATTTATTCTTTGGATGTCAATACTTCTGAAAATCGAATACTCTTCTCCAGAGTTCGTTGTTGTTTTCGCTAGCATTTCCCTATCTCTCTTTCTCTCTGTATCCCACAGCAGGTATGTTAAATCTTTTGATAGTGTCCTCTTTCCCCAATCATGTGGCCCCATATTTTGCAGATTGGATAATTTCTACCAATTTTTCTTCAAATTTTGTGGCTCTTTATGATCTCTAATCTTCTCTTAAACCCATCTAGCAAGTATTTTATTCTGGATTTTCTATTTTTCAGAGCTAGAATTTCAGTTTTAGAAAAGTTTCAATTTCCTACTATGTTACCTATGTTTTTCATCATCAGGAACCAGTTTTCCATTTCATCCTGAGTTATAGAGACACCTTAAAAAAACCTTATCTGCTGATTCTAACAACAAAAGCATCATAGGATCAGTCACTGTTGGTGACATTTTCTTTTGAATATAGTTCATGTTTTCTACTTTGTGATTTTAGATCATGTTCTGGGCCCATATTGCAAAGTAACATGTAGAGGCTCTGGATTCTGTTATGTTTCTTTGAACAAAACTGATTTCGTTCGTTTTAGCAGTGTTGCCTGGACTCAAACTCCAAATGCTCTTTGAGGCAAGCAACAGCTGTTGAATCTTTTATTTTATTTATTTATTATTTATTTATTTATTATTTGGTCTTTTTGAGACAGGATCTCCCTGTAGCCCCAGCTGTCCTGGAACTCACTATATAGGCCAGGCTGGCTTTGAATTCACAGAGATCCACCTGCCTCTGCCTCCCGAGTGCTGGGATTAAAGGCATGCACCACCACTCTGGGCTTATTTTTTTATTTTATGGCATATATCTTACTGATAGTCCAGGAGTGGGCCAGAGATTGAGGTGTTTATATGCAAAATTTAGGGCTCTCTTTCTCTGGGTCTCTCTTTTCTAGAAAAACTCAGATTTTACTTTGTAGCTGCTGTGGTCACCTCAAAGTCTGTGACCCCTTCTTCAAGCATGCTAGTTTTTCTTAGATCTGGGTCCAGTGGCAACAGCCTATGAAGACACTCGGTGCTTTTCAAAGTAAGACCCCATCCACCTCCTCTAGTTTCTCACTGAAGAACTTCAAGCTGATTTTGATATTTTTTCAAGAGTTTACAGGCATTTTCTGGGAGAGGGTTAGTCAGATAGAAATGCCTCCTCTATTCCTATGGAGTGCTGATCTAAGCAGGTAAAGATGAGTTTTGCTCAGAAAGGAAGGGTGTAGGCCTAAATGTTGACCCAATGAAACTGATCAGAAAGTGAGTGGAGCAATGTCAAACATAAATATCTATTATTTCAGAAAGAAATGACATGCTACTGTCTCTCAGTCTCTCCACTGCTGCCTTCCCCTCTCCAGCTTCCTTCTTCACTTCCTAGGATCAACATTTCCTCTCATCTTCAGACCCAGAACTGGTGCCTCTGTTCCTATCCCAACAACATGTTACTGATTAAAAAGCATGTGTGGGCTGCGGAGGGAATGCAGCGCCAGCTGTGAAACTTTGTGGTCCAGTCATTCGGAAGTCAGCTTCTGAATGAACACTGCCTGGGCATTAGCATGAAATTTCTCCTGGATTTTAGCCAATGACGGGGACTTATTCTGTGTTCTAGCCCCTTCTTTTCCCTGTAGCTCCCGAGAGTGTCTCTCCATTAGGCACATTCTGTTCCAAAGGTCTGTGCCCCTATTTCTCTGCTTATGATACAACTGATGAGACCATTTTCAGCTCACTTAGATTCTTCTTGTGTTGCTGACAATTGCATATGAACAATCAGTTGAGGCTGGGATAGTCCATGCTGTTATTTTAACTAACCAAATCACTCCAGCCTCTCAGGAGGGAGCAGGCCTACTTGACACATAAGCAGAAAATTGGTCACAGCTAGGCCATTTAGGTAGAGTGGAGAGGTAAGATCTATCTTGTCTTGTTAAATGTAAGTGTTCTAGCAAGGAAAGACTCAAAATTTTGCAACTGAGAAATTGCGAGAAGGAAGAAATTTAAACATTTTTATCATCATCTTCATCATCGTCATCATCATCATCATCTTATCATCATCTTAACATTTTAAAAGAGACTTTGGAAGCTTATTGCTTCTTTCTAGAACACTTCCTCCAGCCTCTCTTATTTACTCATACACTCTTTGGGATATGTATACATCGGAAACACATTCAGTATGCTATAAGGAAAGCAATTCTGCAAAAACACCTACCTCACAAAATAGCTACATTAATGGTTTAGTCTTCACAGTACTAAGGGGTTATTTGTTTTATATAAGGTTCTCTGAAGTGTTCCTTAAAATACCAAATTCCCTTCGTGCCTTTAAAATGAGAATCACATTACAAAATCCTATTTAACAGAATGCTTTGGAAACATACAAGGTATGATTGTAAAAGATTATAGCTGATTTGAAGAAAAACTCCAGAACTTATAAATTCAAAGGGATGGCGTTTCCTTCAAAGTAATGAGTGCGTGGGCCTTCCACACTTACCTCACCGCAAACGAGGATGACAGCATGTCCCGAAGGTGTTGCTGGAGGTTTGAATGAGATAGCTAAGAAGAGTACATGGGATAATAACTTGAGGAAGACTAGTTTTTGTCTTCAGTTTCAAGGAGGCTGCAATCACTCAAATTATTCATCAATCTGAAGCCTGCTCTCTAAGTCTCAGTGTCGATTTCCCTCCGGTCTGGGGTGATTTTTCTTAATACTTTTTTAATTGAATTTTTTCAGTTTCCGTACAATATAATTTGATGATGTTTAGATTCCCTCCTCTATCAGCATCTCTCCTTACTGCCCCCCTGCCCAATTTAATGTACTCTAATATATATATAATAAGGCCTATAGAGCCTAATTTGTGTCCCCAAATGTCCTTCGGTCTGGGTCCATCAACTGGAGTCTGATTAACTTAACAAGAATCCCCTACTTGAAAGAGACTGTCTCTGCCCCTCCCAGCAGCCATCTGTTGCCACAATTTCCTTAGGAAGTGTTGGAGATTCTTACTGTGGGCTGAGTTTTGAACATGCACACTGAAGGAGTTTGGGTGTATGTTTGCCATGTATGTATTTGCAAAGCGAGCATGCTATGATTTCTGTTCCAGTTTGCTGT
Organism: Nannospalax galili; assembly: GCF_000622305.1. NCBI lineage: Eukaryota > Metazoa > Chordata > Mammalia > Rodentia > Spalacidae > Nannospalax > Nannospalax galili. The sequence continues at coordinate 6,144,081 of NW_008360326.1, forward strand.
CTACTGCTGTGATAAAAACCATGACCAAAAGCAACTTAGGGAGTAAAGGGATTTTTTTTTTTTAGCTTATACTTCCTTATAACAGTTCATCACTGGAAGTCAAGGCAGGAGCCTGGAGGCAGGAAGTGAAGCAGAAACCATGAAGGAATGCTGCTCACTGACTTGCTCAGCTATCTGTCTTATATTGTCCAGGCTCATATGCTCAGGGATGGCACTGCCCACAGTGGGTTGGGCCCTCCTACATCAATTAGCAATCAACAAAATGCCCCACGGACATGCCCATGGGCCAATCTGATGGAAGAAAGTCCTTAACTGAGGTTCCCCTTTCCCCAGTGACTCTAGGTTGTGTCAAGTTGATAATAAAAACTGACCAGCTCAGTTTGTATATTGCTCCATACCACAATTTATGTTAAGGCTTAATTCTTAGTTCTTCAATGAGCCTGGCAACATTGAAAGGTGAGATTTACTGAGAACTGTTTGGATCATGGAGTCTAAGCCTTCACCAGTGGACTGATGCCTCTCTTCAGTGGGCTCTTCATTTCCCAGGATTAGATTAGCTACCCAAGTGTGATTTGTTGTAAGAAAAGCAAGGCTATCTTTCATGTTCTCACCCTTCTGCATGGGCCTGCTTGTCCTTCTGTCTTCTATGAGTTGAAGCAGTGCAGTGCCTTCATTGGACATGCTTTTGGACTTTCCAGTCTCCAGAACTGTGAACCCAAACAAACCTTTTTCCTTTGTAAATGACCTAGCCTCATGTTTTCTGTTGTAGCAACAGTTAAAAGACTGTAAATGTGGTGTGTGTGTGTGTGTGTGTGTGTGTGTGTGTGTATGTGTAGTCTGTTAGTCACCTTTCTCTTGCTGTGATAGAAACACTGACCAAAGTAACTTATGAAAGGAAGAATTTATTTGAACTTACAGTTCCAGGGGAATTACAGTCTGTCATGGTGGGGAGGCATGGTGGCTGGAGGTGTCTGGAGCAGGAGCAGCAGCAGTTAAACTCTCACATCATCAAGCAGGCACAGGAAACAAGAGAGAAACTGGAGATCTGGCAAGGCTTAACAACTCTCTAAGCCCACCCCCAGTGATGTGCTTCCTCGAGGATAGCCACACCTAAGGCCTCCCAAAATAGCACCACCATCTGGGGACAAAATGTCCAAATACGGCCTGGAGAGATGGCTCAGCGGTTGGGAGCATTGGCTGGTCTTGCAGAGGACCCGGACCTGGGTTCTATTCCCAGCACCCATGTGGTGGCTATGAACCATCCTTGACTCCAGTTCCAGGGGAATCCGAAGCCCTCTTCTGGCCACCGTGGCATTGCACAACACGGGTGCACTCACATACATGCAGGCAATACAGTCATATACATAAAATATAGTAAATAAAATATTTTTTAAAATGCCCAAATACTTGGAGCCTATGGGGGACATTTTCATTCAGACCACCACATATAGTATATCAAAATAACATATGTATTATGTATAATTTGGAAGGGTATGGTGGCGAAGGAAAAATTTTGTGTGCCTATGGTCTAGGCTATACATCCAAATGTCAATAACGGTGGACTGTGCCCCAACCTTTGCTATATATTCAAGTATCCAGTGAACTTGAAAAAAATCCTAATCTTCAGCTACATCTTCTGCCAGTCATTTCAGAACCTGTAGAGGAGATATCTGTTTTTTCCGCTCAGTGATAATCAGCATGTGCTCAAGCCTGAGAACTGGAACCTGGTGCTGGGCGTTCTCAGTGCTGGATACACATTGAATCACCTGTGGAGCTCTTGAACCTCACCACTGCCTGGAACTCACCCTTCAGAGATTCTGATTTGATAATACTTGGTGGAACCTGGGTATGGTGCATTTTTTTTTTTTCAAAGTTTTGTAGTTGTCTGGGAATATGTGACATCAGGAACACAGCAAGAGGCTGGGTGAAGGGGCTTGAGGGGTGGCCATGCAAAGCAGGGGAGCATCTGTAGGAATGACTTCTGGACTAGCGACTTTTACTCAGTCTGGCACCAAAAGTTACTGTTTGTAATACAAACAAGCTCACTGAGCCATGTGCTCTTGTAACCTGGACACCTGACCTTTATTCCAGTCTTTGCCTTCCACCCAAGATAGTGAATGAATGTGGGTGTGCTTGAATTAGCATATCAGAGTGCTGAATGCGGTATATTCACATTTTACCCTCATTGGAAGCAGTGAGAATTGGGAAGAATGTTTGACATTGTTTATATGAGATATTTTAGGACTACAGATCAAAGGGTAAGTTTTTCTGATAAGGGTGGATCCCAGCTTACTGATCCCCAGTTGATGCTGGAGAAACAGTTTTGAATAAAAAGATGGGTGAGATCTAGCTCCTAGTGAGGGAACACAGTTTCCATGAGATTTCAGAAGGAATAGATGATTCTCAGAGTTCACTCTTAAAATCTGTACAACCAGAATGGGGCTTCGTAATGTTGCAAGCACCTGCTGTCAAGGGGCAGACACCCTGCAGGAATGTGGACCCAATGTCACAAGCTCTTCTACACCTTTTTTCAAATGACAGAGTCTGAGTATGTGGAAACTTCTACACAATACATATAATGTAAATTCACCGTTTTAACTCTAAGCACGTCATCATTATTGGGCCCCCATCTTTGCCATCCATCTCTAGATTTTTTCATCTTTCTCAATTGAAACTCCACATCCCCTAAACACTAATCGCTCCTTCTCTTTTCCCTCCAGCTCTTGGTTCCTGCCTACTTCCTGTGAATTTGATCACTCTGGGTATCTCACGTAAGTAGAATCATGCAACATCTTTCATTTTATCACTAGCTTATTTCACTTCTTCAAGGTTCATCCATGCTGTGGAATGTTAGAATCCTCTTCCTTTAAGACTGAGTAGTATTCTGCTGTGTGTACAGACCATGTTTTGCTTATCCATTCATCTACTGATTGACACTGGGTTGCTTTGCATTTTGGTCATTGTGAACGAATAATATACATATAAATATCTGTTCAAATGATCTGCTTTCAATTCTCTTGGAAATTCACCCAGAAATGGAACTGCTGGAGCATATGATGATTTTGTGCTTAAGAGTCACTATGCTAAACCTCCCAGGTTTTAAATATCTGCTACTAATCCCAATTTAAAACAGCAGCAGCACAGCACTTTGGCTGGACCAGCCTTATGATCTCACGACTCTGGTTAGTGCAATTCCTTTTGTTGAATGATTCCTAAATCCAGATTGCTTTTCCTTAGGCCTCAGTTTCCCCATCTGTGAAATGAGATCAGGTTGATCATCCTTGGTTCTGTTTGGGTTCTTACTCGCTTATGCAGCATCCGGCACTCAAATCACCAACCCCCCCCCCCCCCCCCCCCCCCATCGCCCAATGCTCCTCACTGTCTAGATAAGAAAGGATTCAGACCAGACATATTGTTTGGGTCCTATCTGACACAGCAGAGTCTAAATCAGCCAAGGTCAAACCTGTTTGCACTAGCCACAGAACAGTCAGCATGCCTTTTTAAGGAAAGAATAATCTATTTTCCAGTCCCAACAAATTTCAACCACATTTGAACAGAACAGATCACATTTCCAAACTGTAGGTAAAGACTGCTGTGGTGGTAACATGATTCTTCGTGTGTTTGTGACAGTCTCTGAGCAGGAGTCTGTGTTGGCTTTTTAAAGGAAGACGTAGGTCTAGCCTTTTGAAAGTTTGTTTGCTTATTTTTATGAGCCCTTTAAATTACCCATCTCACAGGACCAGAGCACGTACAGACTGCTGCTCCCAGAATCTTTTGGGGTCTCCTAGCTCTCAAGTAATTTGTGTCTCCATATTTTTGTACCTGACGGATTTCAGTTTGAACTTTAGTACTTACTATTTAAATAGATAGTTTCTCTTAGCTCCTATTTTCCTTTCTCTTTCTAACTTTAACTGGATTCTGATTTTAATTTTTTATTTTAAATTTTTTATTTATCATTTTAATTTTTTATGTGTATGAGTGTATTTCCTGCATGTATGTGAGTGCACCCGTGTCATGCAATGCCGCGGAGGTCAGAGGAGGGCTTCGGATTCCCCTGGAACTGGAGTTAAGGACGGTTTCTAGCTGCCATGTGGGTGCTGGGAATCGAACCCGGGTTCTCTGCAAGAGCAGTCAGTGCTCTTAACTGCAGAGCCATCTCTCCAGCCCCTGGATTCTGATTTTTAAAATAAAATTCTTACTAAAAGGAAATTTTTATATCTCAAAAAAAAGCAGCAGCTATTTATTTAGTTATGTCAGTATTTCACGATTCATGCTGACATGATTTGATTTCTGTTGATTAGGGAGAAGGTGATTCAAGAATGGAGGGTCCAGACAGATAGGCTTATATCCACCTTCCATCTCTGCCATTTACTTATCCTGTGACCTTGGACAATGGGGCCTTGGTTCAATTCTTATAAATTGGGCTCCAAACAAAGACTAAATGAGGGATACATGCATAAATACCAGGGGGAAGACAGAACTCATGATGAATATTCAAGAAATAGGTGCTGTTAGTAACCGTCTTTATACATTTCTAGGCACTGAGAAGGAAATGGGGCTTGGATCACTTATACAAGTTGATTCTATTGCTAATTAGCTGGGAAGTGACAAAATTACTGGATATCGAGTTCTGCATTTATTTAATGAGCACATACTAGTTGCCCTTAGCAGGAAGGACTTCTAGGAACTGAGTCCAAAGGGGACTCACCCAGCTCTTGGCTGCTTATTAGCCAGTTAAAGAAGACAAATGTCCTAGGGTCTCTGGTAGGAGTTAGAGGGGCTTCATGAATCTTTAGTGAGAAGCCTCAGGAGACTGAAGTGCCAAGGTATATTGGCGTTTGCCCCAAATCACAACAATTTCAGGTACAGAGTTTAGAGGCTCCCATGAGCCCCCTGGGGTTCTTTCTTATCCCTGTCTGTATGCTAGAAATGTTTTACCAAGGCTGGCACTGAGGCAAAGGCCCCCTCCTGAGCATCAGTGCAGAAAATAAGGTTTATGCAAACGGTTATATGTAAACCTCTTGTTGAGTAGCTCTGAACTGAAAACCACAGACAGCCTCCAGACGCTTTGCTATTTGTTTTGCAGAGACCTTGCCACCCAAAGTGACCAGCAGGGTGTCTGTGTTTCATTTCAACTCCTGGTTCAAAGAAAATTATTCTTTGTTAATCGCATTGTAATTGTGAAATACCATGTTGGAGGAAGAGTTTCAGGCAGAAATAGCCTTGAGGTCTAGTTCCTTTGTTTTTTAATTTAGAATGTAGGAAATTCTCTTTTCTGAATTCCCCTATAGCTGCAGGCATTGCATCCAAGCAACCTGCACACAAGGAAACAGATCATGTTTTTAAAAGGGCCTTCTTCCTCTCCGTTTACCTCTGTATCATTCATGGGAAGGTGTGAAAACAGGAATCTCTGGGGGGCGAAAAATCACACCATCAGTCTTTGCCATTTCCTATTGTCTGGGGGGAATTGGCACACATCTTCCATGCTAAAAGAATGTTCTCTTTCTTGCTGTTTTGCATTGCAAATGACCTTCATTCTGTGGAAGGCTCAGCAGCACAGGAGGCACCTTTACCATTTGGTTTCCTGCTGCCCTAAGGGATCTGGTGAATGATGGAGTCCAGGGTGACTGCTGGATAGGATGCCCAGGGGCTGAAAAGTGGTAGCTCTGGCTAATCCCAAATCGTTCTAGAGACCACTGTGCTCACCATGCAGGAAGGAAGCAAGGATTCAGGACCAGAGTGGGCATGGGGATTTCTGTAGGTGTAGGCCTTGAAACAAGATAGCATGTAAGTTTGGGGGAGGGGGAGGGAGAAAGGGGGGGAGAGGAAGAGAGTAAGAGGAAGGGAGGAAGGAGGAGGGGAGGGAGAGAGTGAGGAAGAGAGAGATAGAATTGATCTGGAATTATTTGTAGTGGTAGAAACAAGAAGAAACACATGATGCTCTGTCATTTAGTTCCGTCCATAAACACGATGCTCTGTCATTTAGTTCCCCCCATGGAGTGTCTTCTGTGTTCCTGCTGTCCTTTCCTCTCTACCCTTGCTCTTAAGCACTCTTCTCTTCTAATCCCCAGAGCCCTGTGCTTTCTTTGAGGGACTGGCCTTGACTTTGTGAGGAATCTGGAGTTTCTAGGTCCCTGTAAGAAGCTGGGCTGAGGCAGAGAGGCTGCAAACAAGTTAGTGGATTCCTTAGGCAGCCCCTAGTGTACTGAATGTATTAGAATAGGGAATTAAGAATTAAGAATTGTATTGAATGTAATAGAATTAAGAAACTAAGAATCAAAAAAGAACTCTAGCAAAAGTATGTAAACATATCCAAAGTGTGTACATTAAAGATAAGAGCATCACTTAGTAGCCCTAGAATGTAACCTAGCAACCTGAGTGTAACTGTGTGATTAGCCAAACGACGTAAGAAACTGATAAACATATGTTCCCCAAGTCATGCATAAGGCCTATAAAAATACAGAGGAAAATCAGTTCGTGGGCGCACATATGAGCTGAACTCCCGTCAGCTGCACGGCCCCATCTTCTGACTGATCCTGTCTCTGGACCGTGAGAAAAAAGAGGAACTTCACGTCGCGAACATCTGGACCTGACTCGACCCTCGACTGTGAGACAACCAAGCTGAGCCGAGACTACGAGACTACCGAGATTACCGTCACCACATCCGACTGAGACGACGTCACTCGGGCATTGGCCCTAGGACTGGTACTCTTATCTGTCCTTGTGTTATGTGTGAAATTCGTTTATGATTCCCCAAATAAATGCATTGAAAGACACTGGCTCTAGAAATATTTATCCTCCCTCGCATAACGAGGTGATGCTCAACTAAGCCTTAAAAACTCCACTCGCGACACCCTAGTTTTCTACTTTCTTTGTGCACACCTCCAAGTCTTGCTTTCACATGATCCTTTAATATTTTTCCCTTTAGAAAGCTAGCAACTGCCATGCTCCCCTACTAAGCTAAGACAAATGCTGCACAGACTCCACTCCAGCAGCCTGTGCTCCAGCTCCAGTGCTTCCTCCCAACCCTGCCCTTGCCTGCCTCCCCTGCCTTCTGGTACACTCATTAGTTGCTTGTTCAGTTCCCTGCAGGACTGCCTTAGGTCCCTATCAAAGCTCATGCCCATTCTCGCCTTTCCCTGCTCTCTGTTTTGTGGTCTTGCCTGGCTCCCCACTGGACTCTAAGAATCTTGAGCAAAGGGTCTATACCTTCCTGCTGAGTGTTTTGGGCCACCCCAACACACTTAATGTGCACCTAGTAGGCATTCAGCAAGCACAAGCTGCACCAGTTTACACATATGGTTTACATTTTCTAGGAATGTCTGTTTGTTCTGATTATCTGCCAGCCAAGTGTACTCGGGTAGAGAAAGGGAAATGGACTAAAAGATGTGGTTCAAAGGGTAGTCAATAGTCTGCTCATAATTATGAATGGGAATGGATAAGCATAAACTTTCTTGCATAACTAATCAATATATTAATATATCTCCATTAGTGAGGATGTGTTTTATGTTATTGACATTAAGCATCTACCTATTGTGTCAGAAAGGTTTCAGAGTAATTGTTATTGATGGTTAAAACCTTGTCTGCTGCTAAACGTAGATTTTATTTTTTTAACAGATGATGATTGGCTGAGATTTATTTTTCCTGTATTGCTATAAGCCAGATTCTCCATTAAGCCATAAAATATTATGATACACTTGAAGCAATGTAATGTGATCCAAACATACAGTTATAACTCATCTCATTATTAGTCACATGTGCCAAGACATTAGCATAGCAGTTAACTAGTACTGGGATAAGCGCGGTGCTCAGGAATATTTTTTAACAACCCAATAGCATTAGTCCCCGTTACAGTTTAATTATCCTATGGCTGTAATCACATGCCTAATGATAATTGGACAGTGGAACGGCTGCTGACATGGGGTTCTGAGGCAGAATTTCTAAATACAAAAACCCTGTGTGAAAGCGATGTGATATCTACACCATCATTAGGTAGGTTTCAGTTTGTTAGGCATGGCTCCCGTTCTCTTAACCATCTTCCATGGTTGATAGAACTTGAGTTGTAGTTATTAGAGATGGGCTTGGAGGATGGTCCTCATAGTCTGTGCTGTTCCATCAAGTCCCAAGGATATAAAATCAAATCCCCCAGGTGCTATTCACACTCAAATCTTGCTTAGAAATCCAGTCCACTTGCTTTGTTGTCCAGATTTGTTTTGCTGTAACATGTATCCTTTCCCCATTAGAAAGCCATGGTGGGAGATTTCAGGAATAGACTCAGTTCTGCACCCCTCCCATGGCCACATCTTTTGCAGTGTGATTTTTGCAGTTCTTGATACAACCGAGGAGAAATTTCACCCTGTCCCATGACTTGGGTTTGGCTGTGTGACTTGCACTAGAATGCTAGAGCTCATATGACCTGCCTCTCCCTTCTCTGAGAGTCAGAGTTGTGCTAAATTCTGTGTGTTCCAGAAGCCATCACATGCTTTTATGTTAGACATCTCCTAGCTCTGCAATAGTCAGTTCCATACCCACTTCTACAAATCCCTCAGAACTTTGCCTTTTTCTGGACAATATATAGATTCATTCTTTAGTCAACACTTGATGGCAAGAAGCTCTCTGCCTTTGATTTCCCATGGCCCACACAAGTTTTCTGGCAGCCACCTCCTACTGCACCTGTTCCCTTATTTTATAATTACTGGTTTGCTTCCCTCTGTGTACCTGAAGGACAGGGGCATATTCTTTGAATTCCTAGTATCCAACAAGTTTCATCCCTTTCTTCTTCTTGTCACTCACTGTATTCCAAAATAGGAGTTGAATCATAGTAAGGAAATTAAAAAAAAAAAAAAAGATAAAATTAAGTAGTTAAAAAAACTGGGCAGTTCAATGTGGTGATATGCATTAGTAATCCAGGCTATTCTAGAGGCTGAGGCAGGAGGATTGCTTGAGCCCAGAAGTTTGAGGAACTCTGATACACTGCTGCAAAAGTAATAATAAAAGATGCTTGGGGGCTGGAGAGATGGCTCAGCAGTAAGAGCACTCACTGTTCTTAAAGAGGACCCAGGTTCGGTTCCCAGCACCCACATGGCAGCTAACAACTGTTTATAACTCTAGTTCCAGGGGATCTGACACCTTCTTCTAACCTCCATGGGCATTACGTGACACAGGTGCACTTACACACATGCAGGCAATACACTTATACACAGGAGGCATTCAGGGGGCATTATTCCTCTACAGCTGCTGTCCTCTATGCCAGCTGTCCCTGAACCACCTTTACTGAGTTACTCCAAGTTATGCTTTACTAATCTCCTAGGAATTTCTCAATCTTATCAAATAATCAAAATTAACCATCATGATGTTTGACAGGGTCATTTTAAAACTTGTTTATTAGACATTTTTATTATCATTTATTCTCTGAGAATTTCCTATGTGTGTAATATGTTTTGATCATACCCCCTCCACCATTTTCCTTCTGACTCCTCCCAGATTGCCTCCTCACCATGGCCCGCCTCCCCCATTCATCTCCCAACTTCTTACCTTCTAGTCTTCCACTGAGTACAATCAATGCTGTCCTTATGTGTCTGGGTGTTGGGCTATCCACTGGAGTATGGACATCCTAATGGGACCACTTCCCTGAAGAAAACTGACCCTTCTTGTCCTGCAGTCTTCAACTATCAAAGCTCCTCAGCTAAGGGTAGGGCCTCATGAACCCCTTTCTCGTCTATACTGGAATTTCGACGGACTTGATCTTGTAGAGGTCTTGTCCAGGCACTGTGAGTTCATGAGTGTAATGGCCTTAATGTGTCTAGAAAACACTGTTTTGTAGCAGCTCCCCCTAACTTCTAGGCCCTACACTCTTCCGGCTCCATCTTTGTAATGTTCCCTTAGCCCTGTGGGGAGGAACACGATATAGTTGTCTTATTTATGGCTGAGCACCCCACAATTACTTGTTCTCAGTGTTTTACCAGCTATGGGTCTCTGTATTAATTAGTTTGGCAGTTTTTTTAAATTTGTTTTTATTAAATTTTGTTGTATTTCATGCAGAATATCTCAAACAATCTGAATCATCTTCATAGCCTTGTCTCCACCAGAAACCTCCCATAGCTCCCGCCCCCACTGGAACCCGTATACTCTGTCCTGGGTGTTAAGGCCCACTGTGTCAAGTCAGTGTCCCCAGATGTTCCCCAGTGCAAGTCCATCCATTTGTGGTCTAGTCAGATCCCTCTTATCTATTGATCTAAACACCTATCATTTTTCTTTTCTTATCTTTTTTCAAACAGAGCATAGGGTGGGGGTTTATTTACAGAGGAGTAGGCATTCCCCCATTTATGGCTGTACTAGAAAGTCCACACTCAAATATAGATACTGTGACTTCCTGACAGCTGCAGAAAACGGTGAGAGAGATTCCTCTTGGTGTTCTTGCTTATATATTCTTAGCCCCTCCCCCATATGCAGCTAAGGTCTACTGATTGTGTGGGAGGGGTAACTGACTCCCCCCTCAACTCCTTGATGAGTGTGGGAAGGGGGTATAACCAGGCATAGTGGTCTGGTAGGAGTACACTTCCAGTTAACATTCCATCCTTCCCTTTGGCTCTTACATTCTTTCCACCAACCTCTTTCACAAAAATCCCTGAGTCTTGGAGGGGGTGGTAGGTGTGGGATGATCCTCGTTTCATTGTGGCAAGACACTGAACTGTCAGGTCTCTGCATTGTCAGTTTTCCATGGGCTATTGGCCCATTTCAGTGGGATTCCATCTACTGTAAAAACACAGACAGCAAGAAGCAAGAACATCAGTGGCTGCTATAATAATCTATGGTTATAAACACAAATGCTTAGATAGTACTTTAGCAGGTGCATCACATCCATCTAACAAAACAATTGCAGTGACTTCCCACTGGGGCCTATATTTTCCCCTGCCACAGGGGGTTGGTTTGATGTACAGTACCAGATGTGTGTTCCACCCCTAGGAGCAGCCATTATATCCAATCAAAAATTTGCTGGTTGTACATACACTAGATGCGCTACTGTTGTACCAGCAGGAACATCTTGTTTGGTACATTGATAGTGCAACACATGGGGTCTGTTGTTGAGCAGAGTTATAGGGGACGATTCTCCCCCAACCATCTGCATATCGCCTTTTGGCGCCATAAAAGCCACCCATCCAGTGGTAGGGAGTTTCCGGCTTAGTCCAAGCTTGATTCCTTCCTCTAGGTTTGGCAGTTTCTTATGAAGTTAGACATGCATATACCTATGATCCAGTAGTTCTCTAAGTTTTCAGCTGGAGACTAACTCATGACTCGTAAATGAATCAAAACGCAGAAGCTTCATTCATAATAGTCAAGAACTGAAAACAACTTAGTTGCCAACATGTGAACTGATAAACAGTCTTGCTTTATTTACACAATAGAATACTGTTCACCAATAACAGCCAACAAACTGCTGATGCACACAGCAACATGGGTCTATTTCACAGATGTCTTGTGAGATACAGAAACCCAACAAAAGGCTATATATGTATCTAGTATATGACTTCATGTGTATGAAATTATAGAATAGCTAAATTTCATCTTTAGCAACAGAAAACAGATAAGTAGTTGCATGGCATAGAGTATGGATTAAAGAGGGCATGAGAAAATTTTCTGGTACAATGGTAACATACATTCAAAGTGAGAGGTCAATGAAGTTTCTGTAAAGAGCTGGATAATAATCATTTTAGGTTGGGTTACAGTTGCGCAGCTCTGTCATCAGAGCATAAAAAAAAGCACAGGAAATATGCAAATGAAGGAGCCATGGCCGCATCCCAATAAAATTTTATTTGTGGGCATTGAAATTTGAATTTTATGTCTGGTTCACATGCAGTGGAATACAATTTACATCTTTTCCAGTCATATAAAAATGTGAAGACCATTCTTTACTTGCTGGTCATATAGAAACAGGCACTGGACCAGCGACACTTTGCTAACTCCTGACCTAAATCTCAGTTAGAGTGTTGGTTGCCTGGGCATGTCCAATCTGTGAGACTCAGCTGACCATCCTCTAAGTCTTTGTGTTTATTTTATACTTAAAGTATAATGTAAATTATATTTAAGAAAAGATTCACAGTTTCCATAAGATAGAAATGTGTATCTGTCAATCATTTAAGACCCAGCTTTTGAGGATAGAAATATCATCTCTGGGTTTAAATAAGGTGAGCGTTAGGTGACTAATTAATGTGTGGTTATGCTGGCTGGCTCTTGCCTGCAGAGTGGTTTAGTTGGTCTCCAGAGTGCTATAGAGATGCATTTGACCTTGATAAGCCCTTACTGATTGACCCTCTCTAGTTCTGAAGACACTATCCTTCCCTATTACCTCTTTGTCCTTTTATGGAAATCTTGTACTTCAGTTACGTTTGTTTCTCCCACAAGCAGTATATATATTTGGACCTTAACTCATTTTATCCATTTGTATTGTTAATTTTAAGTAACTTCTGTGATTTAAATGGGTCTCCTCAAAGTTCAGGTATTGGAAACAATCCCCCAATTCATGTGCTAATTGTATTTGGAGTGGAACTTTATTAATGAGATGGGTCCAGAGCATGGAGCCCCTAGGATGGCACTAGTGTGTTTGAAAGAAGAAGAGGGATCCTAGCTAGCATGCTTGCTCTGCCTTGCATATTGTTCTAGTTTGTCTCTTCATTGCTGTGACAAAATACTCTGACCACTACAAACTTGGGGAGGAAAGGGCTTATTTGTCTTACATCTCTCAGGTCACCGTTCATGAGGGAACCCAAGGTAGGAACTCCGGGCAGGAACCTGGAGGCAGGAGCTGGAGCACAGGCCATGGAGGAGCACTGCTTACTGGCTTGCTCCCCTGGCCCCTGCTCAGCCTGCTTTCTTATGCAACACAGGCTGGGCTCTCCCATATCACACAACAATCAAAAAAATGCCTCACAGACATGGCCACAGGGCAGTTCAATGGAGGCAATTCCCCAATTGAGGCTCGTTCAACCCAGGTGTGTCAAGTTGACACTAAAGCTATCCAGTGCACATATTGTCTGGCTGTATTTGCAGTACAGTGGCAGCAGAGATTATTTGACCTCAAAGGCCTAAAATATTTATTACTATGTTTGGTTTTATATGGAGGAAAAAAAGAAAGAAAAAGTTGCTGACCCTACCATATATTATAAGACTGATTTATATTTATGGTGTTTATATTAAGCATCTTTTGGCACTACTCTACCTATATGCTAAGGAAGAAAATATAAATCTTAATTGTCAACCCAGTGTTCATCACTATTAACTTGCTGGTCTAAATCTTTTTGGTTCTCCCCATGTTTTTACCTTAAATACTGTAAGTACAAATTGCATAAAATATACTTTTCCAAAATTGGGATCACAGGGCACAAAATTTTGGAAAATTTCACTCCTACTTTGTACATTGTCTATATTTCCTTTAAGATAAAATATTTTATGATGAGATAGTTTAATAGCTGCATTGTCTCTCCATATGCAGGCCCATGATAATTATAATTTATTTCATTAACATCTTATAGCCTGTGTCCCGTGTCTGGATTGTTATTAATTGCTGTGGAATGAATACTGAGCTCTTGTTTTGCTCCTTCCCTCTTGTACATTCCAATGTGTAACTGAAATAAGTCTGACATAGAAAACCAAATGCTATCCTTACTTAGACATGGATTCTAAAAGAAAAGTTAATTTAAATGTAGAATAGGGATTTCTGGAGGCTGAGAAGGTTGTTAGGGGATAAAAACTCATTTAATAAGGACACAAGCATGGTTAATTAAAAATAGAAAGTTCTAATGCTCTGCAGTGGGAGGGATCTATACTTCATGATAACCTGCTCTATATTTTATGAATGACCAGAGAGAGGAGCTCCAGGTCTTCAGGCACAAAGCAAAGATGGACTCTTACTCTGTTTTGATCATTATATATTGAACACACGTAGTTTTGTTTTTAAAAAATATTTTATTTATTGTTTTATGTGTATGAGTGTATTGCCTGCATGTATGTAAGTGGGCCCATATTGTACAATGCCTTCAGAGGTCAGAAGAGGGAGTTAAATCCCTTGGAACTGGAGTTATGGACGGGACTGTTGTTATCTACCATGTGGTACTGAGAACTGAACCTGGGTCCTCTGCAAGTGCAGCCAATGTTCTTAATGCTGAGCTGTCTTTCCATTCCTGAGAGTAATTTTAAGTCCATCAAAAACATTCTTTAACTTGTATTTCTTTAATTGTAAAGAAATCCAGTCAAACTGTTGTTATCTTTGAATTACTTCTAAATAAGATTTGGCTGAGATTCATCTCCCTCTCTTCCTCAGTTTTGCTTATTTGATCTTGGTTTTAAAATCCAATTAATTGCAATTTGATACATATTTTTAACATCATATAATTTTATGTTCAATGATTAATTTTGATATTTGTATTGATGTTATAGTCAGATTATTTAAATTTGTCTCTATGGTTAGCTTAATGTACAATACTAGGTCTTTTATCTCTTGACTTTTTTTATTCTTTGTGCGTGTGTGGTGTGGTTTATTACATGTGTGGTTGGTGTGTGCGTGTGTGTGGTTGGGCATGCATGTGGGGGCCAGAGGTAGGATTATTTTCCTTTGTCACTCTGCCTCATTGCTTTGAGTGAGGATGTCTCCTTAAAAGGAAACTTCCTCTTTCAGGTAGACTGGCTGGCCAGTGATATCTAGGGATGTGTTTGTCTCTCCTGCCCAGTGTTGGGGTTAAGAGCAAGTACAGCCATGCCCAGCTTATTTACATAGGTGTTTGTGATTTGAACTCAGGTCCACATGCTTGCAGAGCAAGCAGTGTTACCCACTGAGCCATTTCCTCAGAACTTACTTTTTAAAAAATTCTTTAAAACCTTAATTTTGGGCCATTGAGATGGCTGAGTGGATAAAGGAATTTATCACCAAGCTTGCTGGCCTGAGTTCAATCCCTGGGACCCACATGCTGCAAGGAGAGTGTCAACATCTGTGAGTTGTCCTCTGGCCTCCACACGTACAGTGTGGCATATGTGTCCCTGCACCAAAAGAATAAGTAAACATGAAGAAAAGAGAAAATGAACAAACAGAAAGACCCTTAATTTTGTTTAATCTTTCGGTTACGTGCATTTATTATATGACTTTTTTGGAGGGAAGACAGATTAGTGATATACAGTTTATCCCTTGCATATCTGAGAATAGTTTCATATTGTGCTTATTCAGAGTAGACAAATGGGCTTTTGCTTTTAAAACTGTAGGTCCTACTTAATTATGTTCTTGCAATTAATGCTACAGAAGTCTGAGGCTGACCCAATTATTTTTTTCTTTCATAGGCAACCTATTATTTCTTATTTGAATGTCTGAAGACTGATCTCTTTATTCATACACCTTTCAAAAATTATAAAAATTGATTTAGGTAAAATGTTCTTTTTTATTGATTTTTTTTTTTTCCTGATTCATGATGGATCTTCCAATCAGAAAGCAGCATGCCTGTGCATGTCTTCAGCACCCAATGCTTTCCCTTTGTCTTTTGTGGAATTTATTCCAGCGTTTCCTTTAGAAACACTCACTATCTGCATTTTCACTACAGAGTCCTTATTTTTCCTTCTGTGTTAACTCTCATTATTTTAATCTCTGCCCAGTGCAAACCGGGAAAACCTTACGACATGAATCCTGCAGTTCACTGCTTTGACTTGCTTATGATTGTGTCTTATCTTTATCATTGTCACAGCGAATGCACTGTTGTTTTTGGTTTTCAGCAGTCTTTCCTTGCTTACCTGTCCTTTCCTTTCTAGCATTCTAGCATCTTCACTGCATGGTGTCGTTTTAAAAAATAAAAGCATTGTTTTACACCCGTTTAACTTCAGTTTTTATTTCTTCTGTATTCCTAAGTAAAATAATTTCAGGAGTACAGCCTGTCTCTTGGTCCTCAATATGATGCTCCTCTCTTTCATCTGGCTGTATTTTCCAATCAACATTAGGATATTGGTTATCTTTCACATGAGACAGCATCTCTATAATTTTGAGCTTCCCATTGACACCTACTCTTGGCCCTGCTCTCTGTC
The DNA here is from genome assembly GCF_000622305.1 of Nannospalax galili. Classification (NCBI taxonomy): domain Eukaryota; kingdom Metazoa; phylum Chordata; class Mammalia; order Rodentia; family Spalacidae; genus Nannospalax; species Nannospalax galili. Next base: position 6,160,137 of record NW_008360326.1, read on the forward strand.
CATCTGGGTGAGGGTAACTCTTCCTCATTTCCTTGGAGCAAAGGCATGCTGACTTACACGACTATGTGAAGGGAAGTCCCCAAGTTGAACAGACCACTCAACTGCAGGAATTCTTAGTTCACCACCTAGGCTTTGGGTACTCTGTAGCCATGCTTATGCGAAGAATTCAGTCCCTAGAATGTTCCTTTCAAGCTCCTCTTGTCTCTGCTCTGCTCTCCCTGTCTCCAACGCTCTACTTGACGGCAGAGATGACGTTTCCCAGGATGCCATGTGCCACAGGTAACTCGAATGGTATTTTGAGGGTATATAGAAAGCCACTCTGAAGGGGCTATAGGAAATTGGGAGAAGGCCACACTGTGGAGGAACAGCGCCTACACAGACTTGTGGGCCATACACAACCTTGATTTCTGGGCAGGGGATAAAGTATCAAGTACAGTTCTAGCCTTGGCAGTAGCCTCTTCCTCTAGTCTCTGAGGGAGTTTGCTTCACAGAAGGGGAGTCCTGCATATAGTACAAATCAAATTTGGAGCCTATCTTAGTTTAATGTGTAGTAAGACAGCGATCTTGAAACTGTCATGTTTTCTTCTGTTGTTGGAGTTTGAGCTTTTTCTCGTTTACCTTCTTTTAGTTTAACATGAAGAAAGTATGTTTGTTTGTTATCACAAAATAGTGGTGGTTAGGTAATATACAAAAAAGAGGTTTTTCACTTTATGATTCTGGTGGCTTGGGGGTCCAAAGAGTTTGACACTGGCTGTGTCACAACATGACAGAGAAGAAGAAAGGGGACTGGCTGTGCGCAGAAGGAGCAGAGGCACACTGAGGAAGGAGGGGCCTGGGAGGGGCTTATGCCTTCTATAACAATCTACTTTCAAGGGAACTAATCTCCTCCTACCATACCTACCCAATCCCAGGAGTTAGCACTGCCCAGAGTCAGCACTGCCCACTGCTAGGGTGACCTCCCCGATTGCATTGGTTTGGATGAAAATGTTCCCCACAGGCTCTAAGTATTTGAACATTTTGTCCCTAGTCAGTAGTGCTGTTTGGGAGGATTTAGGCAGTGTGGTCTTGCTGGAGCAAATGTGTCACTGGGGGCGGGCTTTGGGAGCCTTGTCAGATTTCCAGTGGTGTTCTGCTTCCTGGGCCTGCTTGAAGATGTGATGGCTCTGCTTTCTGCTCTAGCCACATCTTGCCACCATGCCTCCCCACCATGATGGACTTGGATCCCTCTGAAACAGTAAGCTCAAATAAGCTCTGCCTTCTGTACGTTCCCTTGGTCTCAGTGTTTTATCACAGCAACAGAAAAGTAACTAATACACTGATCTTATGACTTTGCCCTGGGTCCAACCTTGTAAAGCTCCTGCCTCCTCAGTCCCATCACGCTGGGGCCAGGCTCTATGTTCATGAACCTCTGTGGGGGTAGGGGTGGGCAAAACACATCTAGCACAAGAAGATTGCACTGTGTAGATTCTGAACCCAGGAGTGATTTCATTTGAATCTTTGACCTATTTGTTCTAAATCAGGACTTCTTCAGCCACCTCCTTGTTTAGCATCTGACTACGCCTCCTGTAGCCATCAATAGTGCTGCTGAGCTGCTTCAAGGTCTCAGCTTTGTGGCAGTGGCTTTCTACCTAAGCCCTCCTCTGAAGGGTCTCTCTTTTCAATTCTCCCAGAAAGATTCAAATCATATTTTAAAGAACCATTTTAAAAACAGGTGTATGTAGTAATTTCCTCAGACCTACAGTCCTTGGTGAGGAAGCATAAAGACACCTCAGATGGAGAGCAAGAAAATATATCCTTTCCTTGTGCACTCTGACTTTACCAAGGGTTGACAAAGCCATTGTTGGGCCCACTGGTGCCTTACAATGAAGAATTTTCTGTTGGATGTGTCAAAGCTTTGAAGAACTTTCTAAATTGGAAGGTCAGTTTTATGTTTGAGGCCTTGCTACTTTATTTTAGGATTTAATTATGCAGTGTAGTGACAGCTTGGCTCCAGAGATCTGGTTAGATATAATCAATTCTGAACAAAGGGGAAAATGGGCATGATGGAATGGAATTTGTGCTGAGGCCTGTGCTTCAGCAGCACAGAACACTGGGAGATAATTTGCTCATGGAAACATTCATGGTAGGAGGTGTTATACCTATGTGCTAAGAGGTGGGTTCCAGCACAGCTTGGGTTTTACGAAAACATGGGAGCTGGAGAGATGGCTCATTGGTTAAGAGCAGATACTGCTCTTTGGGAGGGACCAGAGCTTGATTCCTAGCATCTGTATCAGGTGGCTCACAACTGCCTGTAATTCCAGCTTGAGGCAATCCAACACCCTCTTCTGGCCTCTGTGGTCACCTGCACTCATATGCACATTTCCCCAGACAGACAGACACATACATTTAAAAGATTAAAATCTAGGGGCTGGAGCGATGGCTCACCAGTTAAAGGCACTGGCTGCTCTTGCAGAGGACCTGGGTTCAAATACCAGCATCTATATGATGGCTAACAACTGTCTGTAACTCCAGTTCCAAGGGATCCAACACCCTCTCTGTCCTCTGTGGGCACTGCATGTCACAGGTGCATTTGCATACATGCATCCAATACATACATACACATAAAATAAAAATAAAGCAAAAAATTTTTTAAAGGACTAAAATCTCAAAAATGAAAGCATATTATTAATGAAAATCTTGAGGTTATTCACAAACATTTATGCACAGAAATACTTTCTCAAAGCCCAAACAGTGACATGATCCTTTATCTCTGAATTGGGAATGTAAGTCTTATTAGCTGAGCTCACATCTCTTGCTTTACTCATGGGTTTTTAAAAAAATATTTTATTTATTATTTTTATTTTATGTGTATGAGTGTATTGCCTGCATGTATGTAAGTTCATCACATATGTGCTGCGAAGTTCAGAAGAGGGTGTTGGATCCCTGGAGTTAGGGACAGTTGTTAGCTGCCATATGGGTGCTAGGACTCAAACCTGGGTCCTTTGTAAGAGCAGCCAGTGCTCTTAACCGCTGAGCCATCTCTCCAGCCCCTCATTCCGTGTCGTACAATGCTGTGGAAGTCAGAGGAGGGCTTCGGATTCCCCTGGAACTGGAGTTAAGGATGGTTTGTAGCTGCCATGTGGGTGCTGGGAATCAAACCCGGGTCCTCTGCAAGAGCAATCAGTGCTTTTAACCACTGAGCCATCTCTCCAGCCCCCTACCCACAGGTTTTTACCATGTGGTTATGTCAGGAGCAGAGGAAGACTGTGAGTCCAGCCTCAGCCCACCAAGCTGCTTTGGGGAGCTCATGTCATTTCCTGAGCCACCTTTCCTCACTGGTAGGAAAAGGATGTCGTGGAAGCTCCTTCTCGCTGACATTGTCTAACTCTTTGTTAATGTGCTTTGCTACCCAAGGTGGCTTTTTTGGGAGGTGGAAAGGCTGCTTCGTATGCTTGGTCCATGCTAACTAGCCCACAAGCAGCAGGGATCTGGAATTATTTGTTGTGCTTGTTCTCTGGGGCCTTCTAATGAGCTATGCAAATTGGAGCTGTTGAATCTTTCAGGCAAGTTCTCTTCCCCCAGTGATATGTCCTGAGATAGCACATTACAGAAATGAAGATGTGTTTTCATGGACTCTGTGCTATAAAATATTTATGCCATGCCTTTGGTTATAGAAAGCCTTTTGCTGTGTAGGTCATCTCAGCAAAATGTTCCAGAATGAGCACAGCTTCCTAAAGCCCTTGAGGATCTATAGGGCCGGTGCATGAGACAGTCCTATAAAACGAGACACTGTCAGGGCTGATGCCTGAGTGTAAATGGATCATGCATGACTTAACCCTAAAAGAAGATTTGGCATGAATAGAATTTCTAAGATATATAATTAACTCTTTTATATTAATGAGAAATATAGCCTCCAACAATGAGAGCTGTCTGAGGAGATAGTCTACTGAATTTTAACTCTTTCCTTCCTCTGCTGTTTAGATCTACCACAGTGGTCTTTTCATTCCCTGTTTTTGTTTTCCTTTGTTCATTATACTTCTTTGGGGATAGTTAGATGCCCTGCTTTTTGGGTCTCTACACTATTGATCAAGGTTCTGGCCACTGGGCTGAAGTCTGTAGAAATATATAACATAATTTCTGCCCACAAAAAAAGACTGATCATTTAATTAAATAGTGAAGAAGTATACTTGAGAAAGAAACATGTAAAAACAGTGTATGAGATGTGTTGCATACAGTATAACTGAATTCTAGTTTATATGATGTTGGTGGTAAGTATGTTTATGATTGCAAAGAGTAAGGATGGCAGCTGGAAAGATGAAAGATTTGGGGCAGATGAGATGTTAGTTGATCTATTTCCCCAAGGCCTTGGGGAAAAAAAGGGAGGAATTTATCAACTTGTAGAAATAAAGGAAAGGCCCTTGGAGCTGTATCAGTAGGATAGATTAGGTTATGCTGCAGTAACAAATGAACCCAAATCTCAGTGTCTTGAATTGATGGAAGCTTATCTTTCCCTTGAGCTGCAAGTTCGTTAGCTCAGGACTCTGTTCCACATTGTCATCCCTCAGTGATGCAGGCTGCAGGCAGACAAAGTCACCACTGCTTGGAATACCTCTGTTTGTTGTGATGGGGGAACAAAAGGGAAAATCACACTTTAGCCTTTCCTGACTTCTGATTGGATGTGGCATATCACTTCTTATATCTCATTGGCTGTAGTAAATCACATGTATCTGCTTAGGTTCAGGGGAACGCCATTCCTCCTCTGTGCTGGGAGGACAGCAAGAGGAAATATCAGGGAGTAGATATAAGAATGGGACTGTGGTCCGAATGTTTCTCCCAAAGTTCATGTGTTGAAATCTAATCCCTATTGTGCTGGCATTATGAGGTAGAGCCTTTTAGGAAGTGATTATGTCTTGAAGGCTATGTTCTTACAAATGGCTTAACATCTTTGGAAAGAACTGGAAGGACCTAGCTTAGGCCCTTTTCCTCTTCTACTCTTCCTCCATGCGAGGACCCAGCACTCTCTCCTTTGGAAGATGCAGCAATAAGGTGTTATCTTGGAAGTGGAGGCTAGGGCCTCACTAGAAACCCAAATCTGTCAGTACCTTTATCTTGGACTCCCCAGTTTCCAGGATGGTGAGAAGCAATTTCTTTTCCTTGTAAGTTACCTGTTCTCAGGTGAAGATAGCACCATATGGCCAGGGTGAGAGAAGCTGTGTACAATCATGGGCTGTGGAGGATGTTCACAGATGCACCTAGATCTGAATGGATTGTTATTTGCCAACTGGGTGACTTTTGACTTTTCTTAACTTCTCAGATACTATGCTTTTGGTGTGAGATTAATTAGTCTGATCTAGCAAAGTTGTGAGACCTACATGTACCAGGTAAATACTGTTTTGTTTGGTTATTGCCTCCTCTGCTGATAGTCTTCTATTATTTTGTCCAAAGCTCATCTGGTATCTACTGTTCCTTTTGCCCTTGCACTAATTTCTTAGTTCTTGCTTAAGCTAGCCCACATAAATTTCAGTCACAATCTGCCAATCCCTGAGGTGCCTTTGCAGAATAGGAGGCATTCCCTCTAAGTGGGGCTGCATGGGCTCATGGGCAGATGGTGACTTCATGTGAATTAATCAAAGTTTTCCCCAAACAGGGCTCTGGACATGTCATGCCTGTTGCACATATGAACTCACAGTGAATGTGGCTGTCATGCACAAGACTCACATAAGATCAAGGCAGTCAAAATTCTAGCATGTATGGGGCAAGGGCTTGCAAAGGCCCACCCCTTGCTGAGGAGCTAGTCACAGCTGATGGCTGCTTGGGGAGGGAGCATGGATTTTCTTCAGGGATGCAGCACTGAATAGGTTACCCATGCTCTTACGTAGTGGATGGCCCTACGCCTGTACTGGCAGTACCAATTGGATTCATTGGGTTAATCAAAAAGCACATGAAGTTAAGAGGGAAATCTGGTGGTGGGGATCTGGGAGAAGATAGAGAGGAGAGATTAGGGGCCAGATTTGACCAAAACACATTGTATATATGTATATGAAATTCTTGCAAAGAAAAGAAAAGGAAAAGAATCCCTTTTGATATCCCTGTGCTAGGGTGTGAGGCTTGGGAGCAGAGCACAGACAGACGGAGTATTAGCCCCTTTTCTTCTGTGAGGGTTACTTTTGTGTGGTGGATCTGGTGGTGGGGATCTGGGAGAAGATGGAGAGGAGAGATTAGGTGCCAGATTTGACCAAAACACATTGTATATATATATATATGAAATTCTTGAAAAGAAAAGAAAAGGAAAGGAATCCCTTTTGATATCCCTGTGCTAGGGTGTGAGGCTTGGGAGCAGAGCACAGACAGACGGAGTATTAGCCCCTTTTCTTCTGTGAGGGTTACTTTTGTGTGGTGAATAAACTATTCAATCAAAATATGATGGCCATGGCTTAGCTTTGTTTTGAAGCAGATTCTTGAGAAAGACAAGAGTCTGTTTACTATCTGTCTTCACTTTGCGAGAAGAGAGGGAACTTTCAAATGGTGTCTGTGTA
>NW_008360326.1:6167708-6203463 GCF_000622305.1 Nannospalax galili
ACAGTGTAAGTCAGTAAGCTATAATCCATAGATCAAATCCAGACTGTCACCTATTTTTGTAAAGCTTGTAACTTAAGGATGGTTTTTACATTTTTGAAGGATTGGAAAAGATGGAAAGAGACATGCAAAATTGTATGAAATTCAAAATTGAGTGTCCGTAGACCAAGGTTTGTTGGAACCCAGCCATGTGCGTTCATGTGAGTGCTGTTTACCGCTGCTTCCCTGCCTTTGGGTAGCAACACACCATGTCATGGCAAGTCACACTCCATCTTCCTTCATCTACCCTCAAATCAAGCTTGCTACAGGATGATTTCCAATCAAATCCATGATGTCATATCGCTACAGCTGTGTGTCTTTTCATGTGTGCCTCTAAGTTGTCTTATAAAACAGAGCCACAATACTATTAAGTCATACTCTTTTTAGTGAATGGGAAGTCAGGTCAAGGAGAGAAAAAGGTGAGAATTAGCTGAATTTGGGTGTAATCACCAAAGGCTGTTGGAAGAGAATGCCCATCACTCACACCAGATTCAGGCCCACGGTTGCAATAATCGTCACAAATGTAGACTGATGATAAGTAAGAATCAAACACAGAATCAAAATATTGTATGGCATAATGAATTAAGTTGTTGAGGGAAAGTCATGGATCAAACCTTAAAGCAACGCTCTAGGCATGGCAGTTTTGAACCTTGCTTGGTGAAGCAGAAAGAAACACACGAGGATTGGGGTGTTGTTTAGAATGAATCTGCAGTTCCAGCCCCTGCCCCATGTCTTCTTGGCTGTCAGTGTGTTTACTGTGAGCGACTCTTCCTGCGCTTACTGTGGAGAGGAGAGAGAATGATGTGCTGATCCTGTCTGTTCATCTCCAGGTATAGGTGGTAGTGGTAATGTCTGAACCTTCTGGTGCCCCAAGATGGAGACGAGTCATGGGAAAGAACAGAGGCTTTTAAAGGGTCAATTTATGAGCTATGAATGAAGATCATTTGTTTTCTGCTTGTTTTTGACCCAAATATGTTTCCTAACAGTCGTCACAGGCTTGTACAGAGCACCAAAGGAAAACATGCATGGAAACATATTTTGTTAACTCAGAAAGTATTATACCAATAGATGACTTGGCATTAGGTTATACTGAACAGAGTGTATCCTTATTCTCCACGAAATTCTTTTATGTGTCCCATGTTCTGAGCTCTGTTCTACGGGTTCCTAGAGGACCATGAGGAATCACCAGGAGGGGCTACAAATCCTTTCCTTTTAGTAGTGTTTTTGTTTTTCTTATATGGCAGGGAAATGATATTTTATGTCACTTTGACCTGACTTCACTGCTGCTGACTGGGGCTCATCTCTTTTTGAAATGTAATCTAGTAACGGGAAAAGCAGCCATTTTTCACCCTGGAAATTCCTGTATGTCTGCCACATTGCTCTAAGCAACAGTGATGGGATTTCCAAATTCTTATCAGTAAGGGAACAATGTGCTCCTGTGGGGAGGATCAGAAAGGCCCTAGGGAAGAAAGTCTTTGTCAAGAATATGTAGGAAAAAGAGACTGGAAAAACTATAAATTCTGGTAGGTCTTTAACTGTGCTGTGGTGTCCAGGTGGAGGATTAGAGGGTTGTGTAGAGAGAGATTGCTTTAGTATTCTGTCTTTGAACCCCCATAAGTTGGATCATCCCCTCAAAGCAGAGCTACCTGGTTTGACCCAGAACTGGCTGCATGTAAACATAGTTGTGGGAAAGTTTTAGAGAAGAAAAAGGATGTAATTTTGAAGTTGAGATGGGAGGCATTTGATCAATGACTGTTTATAAGGATGTGGCCTGATCAGACACTCTTGAAAGATTTGCTTTCTTATAATGTACCACTCATGATAAGCAGAAGGTCTGCCCCACTGGGGGTATGGATTGTTTTAAGAGAAGACAGTTGTGTATACCACCACAAGCAGGTGAGTTAGAGGGTGGGTCTTTCCACATATATGAGCTCACTTGCTCTCTTCCAGAATATTTCAGATATGACTTTGATTAACAAATATGGTTTACCCATGGGTTTTCAGGGATATAGGAAAAGGTAAGAATACATGTACATATGTGTTATTATGTTTAGAGTCTTCACAAAGGTAGTCAGGTGGCTGATTGTGCAGTAGGCTTGACATCACTGGAAATAGCCAGCATGCTTAACAATCAAGGATTGTTCTCTCTCTGGACCCTGACCATCCTGGTCCTTTTTGCTGGGTATACTAAGGGTGCCATTCTGGTTGTTCTATATTTACTGTGAGTAGCCTTGAGAGCTATAGTTATGGCCATCCCTGGGGTACAGAACAGGATCACCTACTGGTTACCATACATATGTTCCTTAAACTGACTGTCCTTTATCCAGCTGGGAACGCACTGTATGTACAGCCTCCACCTGCCCACATTATCTTTCCTGTGAGACTTGGGGACAAGGGGCACACGTGTTGATAACTCACACTTCTTGCTGTGCTGTGAGTAATGACATCCCTTGTCTCTGACCTAGGAGTCTCAAGTCAGTTGTAGCACTCTGAGATTGTGCCCAGACGGTAACGAACTAGTATATAGGGTAAAGGCGAATCTATGGCTTCTTGCTTTCTCTTTTGGCTGTCCTAGGTCAAGATCTGTAGATTTTGGGTTATCTGGGTATTTCATTGGCTACTACTTTTCTTTCCTTAAGACTACATGCCTTAGTAGTAGCTACTCTGCTGTTGCCCTAGGACTTAGCTACATCAGCTGGTTTAGTCTTAGATTTTTGTTGTGTCATTGTCTTTCATGTACACAAAGAAAAAGCAATTGGTTCTGTTCATTGACATCACTCACATTTTCCAAGTGCAGCTCTTGATTGCACATGGAAAGGAGAAACTGATGAATCTGTGCATGGAGAGAAAGGAAATGGGACTGAGTCCATATGTAGGATTTATGAACTAGATGCAGACATGGCATGTGTACTTTGCAGGTATCTTGAAAATGCTCTTGTGCTATGTGTATGGAATGCATGCTATCTGGACCACACAGTAGATGCTGCTTGTGTTCTGAGAATCAGAATCCCAGTTCCAGGAGTAGGTTCCTCTTTTGTTCTCCCTAGTTGGGGAGAATACCATCTCTCTCACTCTTTCTTTAATTAATTTATCTATTTGTGTGTGTGTGTGTGTGTGTGTGTGTGCATTCATTCATGTGTGGAGGTCAGAGGACAACTTGTGGGAGTTGGTTCTCTCCTACCATGTGGGTTCTGGTGATTGAAGTCAGGTCATTAGTCTTGGTGACAAGTGCCCTCACCCACTGGACTGTCTTGCCAGCTCCCAAAGCCTCATTTTTAAAATGGATTTCTTGGGCTGGAGGGATAGCATAGCCATTAAAAGCTAACAACCAAAATGTTAAAATGGATTTCTCTTCTACCAGAGCATCAGGGGAGTGAAAGACAGGTAGAATGCGATAGGCTATGTGTGGGCCTGTGATGTGTGTGACAGATGCATTTGAAAATCTGATTGGATGCATATATTTGAGTGGATATTCATGCAAACACATAGTAATCACACAAGTGGCTATGTTTCCACTCAACAATCACCTCGGATACCTCTGTGCTGTTCCCACCACTGTTGGCGTCATGGCGGTGCACTCAGAATCTGAGATCCCTTGTGTGTTTTTTCTTACTTGCCAAACTTAATTTTGAACCAGTTCTAAACTAAGTGATCAAATAGAATAAAAACCCAAAACAAAAAACCCAAGATATACAGAGTAACAAAATTTATTTTCTTGAGTAGTTTACAAGTGAATATGAAAGGTTATCGCTGAACAAACTTCCAGAAATTCTTTCAGTAGTGGACATCTCCTTCCTAGAATTATGGCTTTCCAATGTGTCCCCTGTGAAGGGCCTGATGAGCATGCTCAACCTATTGCATTTCATTTCATGACTAAACCCTACTGGTGGGTCATCATCTTCACCTGGGATGGGGATGAAGGTGTGCTTCCTGGTCAGCTGCACAGCCTGATTAGAATTAGTCCCAATCAGTTGATTCTTACTGTTCAATTCATCACTTCTACCTCTGCAAAGAGTCAGTGTCTCCAATAGCAACAAAGCCAGTTTAATGACAGCTGACATGTCTGCCTCAAGACTCTGCAACATTTCTGGAAACACAGCCTGCTTTCCACTTTTGTGATTATAGAGCAGTTTCAGGGAACTTAAGCCTTACTGGGTCTAGTCTTCCCGAGATCTCAGTCATGATCTTATCAAGAATATAGATCAAGTGTGTTATTCACTTCCTTGAAAACAATGTACTTGAAAAAATAATTATTTAGGAATGAAAACAACTCGATGTGACTATAAGATGGCTATAAAGTAAGTACACTGAGAACAAAATAATGTTAAATTCTAACTAGGTACCGATTCTCTGAATCCCTGAGATCTGCCTTTAGCTTGCTAAGGAGGGAGATTAACAAAGTCTGGGTGATGTTAATGACACATTGTGCCTATGGTGGACTGCTGCCCCTGAGTCTGTCGATACCTGTCCACAACTATGTCTTTGGCAGTTCCCCTGCCCCTGACCCCAAGAAGTGTGGTCTTGTCATGTGACTCACTTTGGCCAGTGGGTAAAGGTAAATGTCCGGTTAGCAATGGCTTCCAAAGTTCTCCCACACTGGGGTTTTCCTCCTCTTGCTGCTGTTGCAACTTTTGACCATTGACTGACCAAGCCCAGGCTAGCCTTCTGGATGATGATAAGGCATGTGATTACTCCAGCCAAAAGCCAACCAATTATGAGGCATATGACCCATTTCTTTCACTCACTCTGCTATCTGCAGAAGTGATCTCCGTCAAGGTCATCTGGCCCAGGTCAACAGACCCAATAGAACATAGACATGACAAAAACAAATGATTACTGTGCCTTGAAAATATTTCATGGTGGTTTGCTATTCAGTGAAAGTCAATTTAGATCTTAAACGTGGGCTGGGAAGATGGTTCAGTTGGTAAAGGACCTGAGTTTGAGCCCTAAAATCCATGTAAAAAGCTGGATGTGATAGTATCTACTTGCTATCTCTCAACTGAGGAGGTGGAGACAGGTGGATCTCTGGGGTCACTGGCCATCTAGCCTGGTGAGTTCCAGGCCAGTGAGAGACCCTGTCTCAAGACACAAGGCAAATGGTATCCAAGGAACAACATTCAGGATTGTCTTCTGATGTCCACATGCATGCCTACACACAGACACATATACCCTCACACAAACACACACAGACATAGACCTTAAGCTAACATTTGTGCCATGTGGTCATAACAGACTGTTTCAGTATAGTTTCTTCACCCTTGATTTTAAGTACAACCACCTCATTTATAACCAATGATATGTATCTAACACTTCAAAAAGCTTTTTAGTTTCCATACCTGAAGGCTCAGAAAGGTGAAGTGACAGATTTCATACTACCTCATGACAAAGATGATCCCAGACCACAGGCCCTTTGTGTGTAATCTGAGTTTACTTCCCTAGCACTTCAGCGCCTTCAGGATTGCTGTGTTTAATCACATTAAAGTGATGAGGGGGTTTTAGGGGTTATGTCAGCTTATGTTATCTTTATCCTCCTGTGAAGGGAGCAGAAACCAAGTTAGCCCACTGAGTTGAAAAAAGTTACTTAAAACATCTTGGATTATCTTGTGTTGTGGATTGATTTGTGCTCTACACCCCAAAGATACGCCAAAGCCTTACTTGCCTGTACCTGAAAATGTGGTTCTGCCGGAAATAGGATCTTTGCAGATGCCATCAAGCTGAGATGAGCCTAAATCCTCATAGCAAGAGAGGTTTGGATACAGAGACACTAGAGGACCAGCTGCCACCTGAAGATAGAGGCAGAGGTTGGAATGATCCCTGTTACCAACCAAGGATGCCAGCATCTGATGGCATTGGCCAGAGACCAGGAAGAGGTGAGAAGGGGTTCTCTCTTGGAGCCTTCAAAGAGAATTTGGCTCTGAGTTGACTGTGGACTCCAACCTTTGGAACTGTGAGAGAATTTTTTTTTTTTTGTCTTTTTGAGACAGGGTCTTCCTGTAGCCCCAGCTGACCTGGAATTTGCTATGTAGACCAGACTGGCCTCGAACTCACAGAGATTCACCTGCTTCTGCCTCTGAGGTGCTGGGTTTAAAGGCTTGCACTACCAGGCCTGGCCCATGATTGTTTTTTTGATGCAGCATCTCATATAGCTCAGGCTGGCCTGGAACTCACTATTTAGCCAAGGATGACCTTGTACTCCTAATCCTCCAGCCTCTACCTCCCAAGTGTTGGGATTATTGGTGTTAGCAAGGAACTCAAAGAGAATGCATCCTAGAAGGAAGTGAGTCAAAGATGTGGCATTTTTAGTACTTCCTCAGTAGGGGTGAGGGGAGGTGGAGGCCACACAGACAATATGAGTTTTTCAAGTAAGATGACAATAAGGTCCTTGTTCTGGTTTCTAAGATGGCAGCGACTTAGCCTTTTTAGAGACATGCAGAAACAGCACTTCATTAATATTCATGGAGAAAATAAGCTTTAGAACTCCTACCTGGTAACAAGGATACCTGCAAGTCCTTGCTGCAAGGGTTATTCTAAAGACAGGAGCTACGTATAAGATGTACAGAGGGTCCATGTGACCCACACAGGACGTGCTGAAGCCCCATGTATGCATCTGCCCTCAGCAGCCACTGTAAGCCTAGAAAAAAGATACTTCTGATATCATTCACTCACTTTCTCATGAATTCTGTCCCTGATTCAATAAGTATTTATTGATAGTTCACTAGATGCCAGTTTTTTGTTTCAGTGTTTTTGTTTTTGGTGACCTGGTCTTGCTACATAGTCATGGCTGGACTGGAATCGATCAGGTTGGCCTCTTCAGTACCACCTGCCTCTGCCTCCCAAGTGCTGGGATTACAGACCTAAAGCTACCACGCCAGGCCATGTTTGTTGTTTTTATACTGCCCAGTGCCTTGCTACAACCATCCTGGAAAGAGTAGATTTTGTCTGCTCACATTTGTTTGGAATGATATTTTGTCTATATTACAACCTACATAATACTGGCAGCGGAGAAACTGATAGCTAAAACAGGCAGGCTGGGGATTCAAAGGCAAAAACTACCCCCCAGTTCTCCCCTGGAAATAAGCCGCCAGATAGAAAACGCCCATGTGGGCCCCTGGGAGCTGAGTCCGGGCAGGTGATTGAGGTGCCTGTCTGCCATCTAGAGTTTCTTTCCATCAGTAAAGGAAGCCAAAGTGCCACACAGTCCCTCAGGGCCACTCTGTCTTGTGCAGCAGAGTGAGTCTTTCAGGCAGGATCTCTTCCAGAGTTCATAAAAAATGCAGACATTCAGCCCTTATTCGGGAGTTAACATTCACCAAAGATATTCGCTGTTCATGCGTTTCATCCAGAGCGTGACAAAGTCTGTATCTTCTGTCCTAGTGAAGTCATTTCTTAGGAGGGGGGACCGACACACTCAGAGGTGACACCACCCCTCTCGTTAATTGTGCGGTGATCCTAAAGCAGGTTCCTTTCATCTGCAGGAAATGACCTTGAGCTGGGGGAATTACCACCTCCTGTAGGCTCGGCGCCCCCTCCTTTCAGTTGCTACTCAAGCCCTTTACAGTCATTTGCATGCTCAAGTCTTAATCTGTGGCATCAAAGTGTTAATGGAGGTTTAAAGGAGCTTCAGCAAGGCAATTTGCTTAGCTTCTGAAAAGCTCCTCCGATAATCCAGAAAAATCTGCCACTCTGGGGACCCGGATTTGTCTGATTCCCTTTTGCTGACAGATGTGGGGTCATTTCCTTACATTTGGGTGTGTGTTGCTCTCATTTGGTTAATTCTATTAGTGGCTGATACCAGACATGAAAGTAATTATTATTACAATCAACTGTTGTCATCCCAAAAGGGAAAAAAAAAAAACCATACTGGTTCCTTCTGAACTCCAAACCAGCAGCACAGTCAGATGCTCAAATGAAAAAAACACTGCTTCTATCAACCCAAGCTTCTTTGTTATCTGGGAAACAGGGCTTTATCACACAGGAGGAAGGGAGGCCAGAGGGTGAATTTGAAACCATCACCAAGCTGTTCTAAGGCTAGCCCTGAGGGTTCTCTTAGTGTCTTTGAGGTGATTCCCAGTTGTCTCAGGATAACCCCTCCCCACATCTGCCTCATGCACTCATCTGTTGGGGACATCCATATGTTCACCTACCAGCCTGTATTTCCCAGCTTCTCTCTGCAGTCAGGTGGCCCCACGTTCTGGTTAGGGATATATAAGTAGAAATTGCCTGAGAATGTCTGGGAAATTTTTTCTTAATATAGGCACGTTTGTCCTCTCTTCCTGATCCTGTTCTTTTTCCTCCTGGAGTAACTACAAAATGTCTGGACCCAAGCAGTCATCTTTTGACCATGTAGTGAAGGCTAGAGAATTGTAGAGACCTTGCCCTGATGTAGATAGTTGGCCAGGTGACACCAGGAACCTTTTCTTATTGGACCACTGGTCTTCCTCCATGGGGAAGCCTAATACTCCTTCCATCCATACTACTGTTATGAGTCTTCTGTTAGACTCAGCAGAACCCCACTGCCACAGTGGGCTTTCCAAGAGTCCAGTGTGCCACTGATTTCAGGATGTGTGAAGCTGGAAGGACAGTGAAACAGAGGAGGGGCAGGAAGCCCAGGAGAGCAGAACCCTGAGTTCTCAGTTTATCCTCTCACTTAGGGTTTCATTGGTGTTCTAGATAACTGGCCATTAGATCACAGGCCTGTCCCTTTAAGGTGGTTACTCCAAGAGGTCAGATCTCACAGCTGAAACTCTTGGGGGAAGGAGAGAAAGGTGTGGGGGTGATTCTCTCTTTCCCTCTCTCTCTCTCTCTCTCTCTCTCTCTCTCTCTCTCTCTCTGAGACAACAGTAAAAGGGCCCTCCTTGGCTGGCCTGGAACTCACTGTGCAGAGCAGGCTGACCTCACAGGAGAAGCTGGCTGTTGGCAAACAGGCTCTTTTGTTCCAGTATTTATTACAAATATTAACTCCTCTCTCTCTCTCTCTCTCTCTGAGACAACAGTAAAAGGGCCCTGTTGTGGTTGGTTTTTATAGCTCTTAATTTATGGTCCTACCTAGTACCTGGCCCCTCATGCTCCTGTGACATGCAGGCTATTCATGACCAAATCATGTGGTGTAAAACTTCCTGCTAGACCCACAAACTTAGAAAAGCTAACTATTTCCTCTATTTAAGGGATTTCTCCTGGCTTTCTTCTGGGTCTTCCCCATCACCCTATCATGACATCATCTCTCTTACGTTGAACTAGCCCTTTTAATGAAGCTTTTTAGCAGGTTTTAAAGGGAAGGAGCAGCTTCCCTTTAAAACCCTTATGCTGTTTTAAATATATTACTCTGCTGCCGTAGGGACTGATCATGGTCTTGAGGCCCTTTCTCTTATTAAAGCATCATTCCTGAAGGGCACTTTTGTGTCAGCTCCTTTTACAAACCAGTAACTGTATCTCTCCTTCTATATCTAGGAGTCATACGGATTTGTTTTTTTGGGGGGTGGTGTTTGCTTTTAATAAACAACTGCTTTGTCCTTTCCTCATCAGTTTCCTAATGTTTAAGGTGGAGTCAGACAAGGACAGCTTAGTGTCTGTTGGGGAAAAATTATGTACCTTGAAGTGAACTAGAAAGGATGTAGCTTTGGGAACTGACAGAACGTCACTTTTATACACAAGAAGTCATTCTGATTAAAGCCCAACATAAGAAAACCAGAATCATGGCTGGTCTGGCTCATCTTTTTTCTACACATGCTTTGCAAAATTTTGTGTCAGAATGTTTAAGTAATCATTTATACCACAGTCTAAAGGACAGGCATCCATAGAAAGCTTCAGAAATGGTTCTGCTGGGGCCTATGAGGTGTCAGTGTGTGACTGGGGAGCTCTATGCCTGCTCCAGGTGTGAGCGATGGGCCTCTTGAACTCCTGTTGTGTGGACTTTTCCTGTATGGCTGAGAACATATCTATCTACCTCAGATAGGGCATCAACGATGGGCCAAAGAAAAGATTCCACTCAAATGTAGCTTGGTAAAACAATGAGTTTAATTATCAGAGCATGGACAGCTTACACGTAACTACACTGCTGAAGAAAACGTGTCTCTCAGAAACTGTTAACCGCCTATATATCCTTGGGAGTTTGGGGAGACACATGAACTTCTGTCCAGCAACTATAAACTGTCTATAAATCATGAGGTGGTGGTGGGGGGACCTTGGGAACTCTCCCCTCTGAATGGAATGATAATGCCTTGATCTTGTGCAAGTCTTTGGTGGGCTATCACTGCTGCTGAGAGTTCAAGAGGCCAGCATCCACGCTGTACCCAGAGGACACTGTTCCAGTTTGTACTGTTGCTGTGATAAAACACTCTGACCAAAAATAGCATAGGGTAGGAAAGGGATTATTTCATCCTTTTTTTTTTTGGTCTTTTTGAGACAGGGTCTCTCTGTAGCCCCAGCTGGCCTGGAACTCACCATGTAGACCAGGCTGGCCTTGAACTCACAGAGATTTGCCTGCTTCTGCTTCCTGATGCTGGGATTATTTCATTTTACACTCTATAGTTCATCATTGAGGGAAGTCAAGGCAAGGGCTCAAGGCAGGAACTTGAAGGCAGGCTTGCTTGCTATTCCACATAGCATTGCCTCTAACTGGGAAACTCACTCACAGTCGGAGTACAGCTGAAAGGAGGAAGGCTGCTTGCTGGTTTGAGCACAGGCTGGCTTTTCCTCAGTTCAGGACCACCTGCCTAGGGATGGTGTTGCCCACAGTGTAGGCTGGGCCCTCCCACATCAATTGAGACTCTTTCTGAAAGCTAGTGCTTTAAAAAATCTTAAGTTTAAAGTAGTGAGAATTTCAATTTGGGTCGCATATTTAAGTAACTTCCAGTATTTGACGCTTTTTTAAAGTGCCATGGGCAATCAAAAACGGGGAGCGAGCAGTGAGAAGTGGGTGCCTGACCCTCCTCCCCTTCTCTGAGATAAAAGGAAAGAAATCATGTAAGTTTGGTGGTTTTTAATTGTTGTGAGGACATTTTCGTTGTTGTTGTTTATTACTGTAGACCTGCAGTTCTCAACACGCAGAACACTTTAGAAATTTTTGCTTGACTCCATTCTGGAGAAGTTTCACTTAATTGCTGGAAGGTGGGCTTTACAAGTCTTGTGCAATTTTAAATATTCTATTTATTATTTTTTATTTTATGTGTATGAGTATATTGTCTGCCTGTATGTAAGTGCACCTGTGTTGTCCAATGCCCGAGGAAGTCAGAAGAGGGCGTCAAATTCCCCTGGAACTGGAGTTACAGAAGGTTGTTAACTGCCATGTGGGTGCTGGGAATCAAACCCAGGTCCTCTACAAAAGCAGCCAGTGCTCTTAACCACTGAGCCACCTCTCCAGCTCCATCGCATGCATTTTTGATAGCGCCACTCCTCATCCTCTATCCCTCTGTTGTGCAGATGGGGTTGAGAACCACTAGACCAACAGTTTTCCCATTTAAAGGAGAGAACTTTTTTGGGTGGAAGCAATGCCTCTTAATTAGTTTTGTGCTTATTTTTTATTTATTTATTTTTTAAATATTTTATTATTTTTTTTTATGTGTGTGTGTGTATTGCCTGCCTGAGGGTAAGTGCATCCATGCCGTGCAATGCCCGTGGAGGACAGAAGAGGCTGTTGGATCCCTTGAAACTGGAGTTACGGACAGTTGTTAGCTGCCATGTGGGTGCTGGGATTCGAACCCCGGTCTTCTGCAAGAACAGCCAGTGTTCTTAACCACTGACCCATCTCTCCAGCCTCAGTTTTGTCCTTATTTTATTGTTAATGGCTTTGTCACAACTAGATTATTGTGCTGCTATTACTATTTTATTGTTAAGAAAATAAAGTACAGAATTTTCTTGAAATTAAAAAAACTATCAAGACAATCCTCCATAGACATGCCCACAGGTCAATCCGATCTGGGAAATCTCTCAATTGAGATCCCATTCTCCAATGATTCTAGGTTGTGTCAAGTTGACAGCTAAGGCTAACTAGGAAACCAGCATTCCAGAACAGCTCCTTAATGCCTTTGGGCCCACATTTAGAGAGACACTCTGATGGGCAGTACTTAGAGTCTAGGGAAAAACCTACTCGAAGGAAAACAGGAGTGGTGCTCTGGACTTCTGCTAGCCTGGCTCTGGTCAGGTCCAGGACACCTATTTGTTTTTTATGGCTCTCCACATGGTTTGACATACTTACACTGTCCTAGACGACAAGTACCTGGCAGGGAAGTATCATGATTCAGAACCTCCTCTCTAGGGTCTGGAAGGTCTTATCCTGCCTTAGTTCTTCTATTTATGTGCTGGCTGACCTTAGGTAAGTTATTCAGACTCTCTGAGCCTTGCCCCCCCCCATCTATAGACATAATTATTAGTAATACCTACTGTTGCTGCATAATAAACATTCACACACCCCCATGCCACCCTATGTAAGCATTTATTTGTCACTCCCCAGGCTATTGGTCAGCCAGGACATGCTTGCACAGCTTGTAGAAGGGTGAGTCTTATGGGTTTGCTTTGTGTGGGTTACTCTGGCCCCAGGCTGGAAGGCAGTGGGTATTGGAGCATCCTCATAGTGGAGTGTTGAAGCTTCTTATGCTTAAAATTCATGCACTGTCACTTTTGCCAAAACCAATTTCATGGAAAATCACCCCTACCCCTTGAGACTAGGAAAGAAATATATCCCTGCTGTGGTGGGAGGTGGGAAGTGAATATTTAGTGAACAGAAATCTAAGTACCACTCCTAGCTGAAACAGATGGTTTGAGGACTCAATGAGATAATGATGAGAGGTTTGCACCATGGTACCATGCACATAGTAAGTGCTGGTTGATTGTAGCTGCTCTTTCTACTGGTGGCTGCTGCCATCAATACTCTTCCATACCCTCACCCCCACCCCCCATGCACACTCTCAGAGAGACAGTGCTCTGGAGAGAGGACATGTGAGGCATGGAGAATTCAAACTCTGTTTCCTTGACTGCAGCATGTAGTGGTCTCAAAAGGGCTCATGGAAGCTTCTGAAAACCTCAGGTTATTGCAGTGCTGAGTTGCTTTTGTATACCCATTACAGTCAAAGCATGTTCATCCCCATTCCTGTCTGACCCTGAGATTATCTTATGATGTAAACTTTGATACCATTGACACTGCCATTTCATGGAGAAGGGAACAGGTTGGGTTGATGTCAACCTCTATCTGTTAATTTGATTTTCTAGTCTAGAGATTGGATGGCAAAGAACCATTTTCGTGGTAAGAGGATGAATTAAGATTTGTAGAAATCACCTATAAGTATCTAAAATCTAAGTATCCATCCATCCATCTTCCATCTACTTATCTACCTATACACCCACCTATCTATCCATCCATCCATCCATCCATCTTTCCATCTACTTATCTACCCATCCATCCACCCACCTATCCATCCACCCACCTATCCATCCATCCATCCATCCATCCATCCATCCATCCCTCCATCCATCCCTCCACTCACCTACCTACTCATTTATTTATTTAACAAACAGATGTTTATGGAGCTCCATCATGTGTTCCATAAAAGGATATGATGCCGAATGCCTGAGACATGTTTTAGATGGAGTAAGGGCTCCAGAAATGCTGTGGTAATTTCAGGTTCACCTAGGTTTCAGACAGAGGAAAGGAACCAGTGTTCAGGGCTAGAATTTGGGAGCTTGAGCTTGCTCATTGCTTCTGTGTTATATTCTTTGCTGTGCAGCTTTCATGAGTCAGAGGCAGCCTTCTTCCTCTATGTACACTCACTGGGTCCAACTACATCACTCTTCTAGGATGCCTGGAGCAGTTGAGAGTCCCAAGAGGGGCCCAGATATCTCAAGGACCTCAGTACCACAGTGACCCATTTGGACATGCACTGATTCCCCCTTTCAAATAAGTGCCAGTGATGTGGAGCAATAGGGTGTGATGCTAAGAGTTGGGGAGTAGGAGTTTGGGCAGTTGTACTGACAGTGTAGCTATGTGGGTGCTTGGGGAGGGAGCTGTCTTCTCACTCTTTCTCTCCCACCATCAGTGAGAGGGAAGTAATGATATATTACATGGCGGTGATCTTGATTTTCTAGTTCCTTATTCAAAGCCTTAGCTAAATCTCCTAACAATTTAAACTATGAGGTAGATAGGGACTATTTGCCCTCATTTTTCAGATGAAAAAAATGGGATCAGAGAGAGTAAGGGAGTTGTGCGCTGTTCTGCTAGAATCCCAGCTGACCTTACAGCTCCTTTTAGCCTTCACACACTATAATTCTTTGATATCTGTGCAATGCCCTGAGCTTACCAGCACTCACATGCCAGTGGCTCTGAGGCCAGAAGGAGGAGTAGTAAACAAGGAATGGGAAATTTCCCGTCTCTGTCCTAGGGAATCCTAACCATCTGTTATAACTCCTTTGTCCCCACCCCTCCCCATATTGCTGGATTTTATAGGGCAAAATGGACCATTCAGGACCCAAACCCATGGGAACCAGTTGCGACCGAGTTGGGCATGGATTTGTAGGGCCTGGCTGCTGTGTGCTGGGTGGGTCCTACATCTCCACTGTCTGGCCCTTTGGCCTCTGGTCCTCTTTGGCCTTGGTTTGCTGTGAACCAGGGTCACTTGCCTCTTCTGGCCTCTGGGGAGGTGCCTGTGGTGAATCAGGACCTTCCTATGGGCTGTGTGCATCTTTCACGTTCTGCAGCCCTCCATCAATTGTGTTATTCCTGCTATTTGCTTCTAGTGAACTTGATCTCCATTTCCCTGTGAGAGAGGTGATGTTCTTTTTATAGAGACAGGAAACTGTCAAACTGGGAAGGGCTGTTTATCTTTCTCAGGATTACTCAGCTGGTCAACAAAACTCACTCTTTACATCACAGGATTCTGTCTTGTCAGCACTAGCTGCTGATAATGAGCCATGTCCCAGTTAAACTTCTATTACTGTGATAAAATACTCTGACCAAAACCAACTTGAGGAATAAAGGGGTTATTTGGGTTATGCATTCCAATCAGAGTTTATCATTGAGGGAAGCCAGGGCAGGAACTCAGGCCAGGAACGTGGAGGCAGGAACTGAAATACAGATTACAGAGGAACGCTGTTTATTGGCCTACACTTGTGGCCCATGCACAGCCTGTTTTCTTCTACAACCCAAGACCACCTACCCAGGATTGGCACTGCCCATGTTGGACTGGGCCATCCCATATTACTCAGTAATCAAGAAAATGCCTCATGGACATGCACACAGGCCAATCTGATAGAGGACATTCCCCAACTGGGGTTCCTCCTTCCCAGGTATGCCCAGTTGACAACTGAAGCCAACCAGGACAAGTCATCATCTACAATGTTCACAGATTTTGTGTCCTCTTCATTTACCAGGCCTGAGAGGAGTCATAGAGAAGGGAAGTGACTTGCCCTAGGGTACATAGGATATTCAAGCCTGGGGCTATCAGATTCCCCCAGACCCTCTGTATTCCCTTTCTCTCTGAGACCTCTTAGACCTCTCCATGAGGTATGGTAGAAATCTGGTTAATAAAGACATCAAGAGGGTACAGGAGAAATGGCTTGGTGGTGAGCGTATTGGATGCTCTTACAGAGGACCCAGGGTTTGGTTTTCCAGCACCTACATGGTGGCTAACAACTGTCTGTAACTCCAGTTCCAGGGGATCTCTTCCTGCCTCTGCAGGCACTGTATGCACAGGGTACACTTACATACATGTAGGCAAAATACTCATACACATTAAACAAATAATAAACAGATAATTTTTAAAAAGACATCAAGAGCAGAGGGAAAAAGGAAAATGTCTCATTTACAGGGCAGTTTCTGCGTGTGGCAGGCACACACGTTGAGGGAACGGTTGGGGTGAAACTTAGCCCCCAGTTTTGCTGGTTGGTGGGCTGATGTTAAAAATGTGTGAACGGGGCTGGAGAGATGGCTCAGTGGTTAAAAGCACCGACTGCTCATGCAGAGGACCTGGGTTCGATTCCCAGCACCCACATGGCGGCTATGAACCGTCCTTAACTCCAGTTCCAGGGGAATCCGAAGCCTTCTTCTGACCTCCGCAGCATTGCATGACACAGGTGCACTCACATACATGCAGGGAATACACTCGTACACATAAAATACAGAAAAAAGAACATGTGAACCTCACACTTTTCTTCTGAGGCATCTTCTATTGCCACCCCCTCTGTTTCTAGTTGGTCAGCTTCTTCCTGAATTGTTTGGTTCACAGTTTTTGCTCTAATCACTGTCTGAGCCCCTCTGACCCACACTTAACTCCCTCAAACCAGTTAAGTGAAGCCACTAAGCATCACAAGTACTAGAGGTACCAGAGGGTAGACGAGTATCTTGTCTGGACCCTGGCCAAAGCCCAGAATATACAGCCAGAAGGAAAGACTGTTCACTGCAACATTCAGCATTATAGCTGTGGTTTCCTTCCCACTTTGGAAAAATGCCTCTGTATGTTTTTCCAATGACTTCTCAGCTCTCCCATACAAACCCTAGTGGTCTGGGCTGGGATGAAATCCATTAGGACAAAACAGATGCAGTTCACTCCAGGCTGTGGGAACTGCTAGACTTGGTGCATCTTTTGCTTATATCTCCAGCCCAAGCCGCCTCCGTTTCTTACCTCCTAATCGATTTCTCTGCTTCTACCCCTCTGGTTTGTCCTCCCCTCGGCAGCTACTCTTGGTCCCTCTAGCTTGTGGGTCTGATCACGCCATTCTTCTGCTCAGTATCTGGGGCCCTAACAACTTCTCACTGTTCTTCCTACAAGAGCCAGAGTCTTTACAGTAGCCTTTGATGACTGAGGGAAGGGGCGGCACAGTGGCTGTTTTAGGCTCTGCAGTGCACCGTGCCTGTGTAGACATCTGCTGTAGTGTGAGAGCAGCTGTTGAGGATGAGGGAAGGCAGGGGCACGGCTGTGTCCTGGCACATTTATGAAAGCAGGTGCATGGCTGGATCTGGCCTATGACTGGCAAGATCTGACCTCTCTAGGGGATTTGGCCTCTGTGGCCGTGTGGCCTTCTTTTGCCTTCTGCTCCTGCCCCATGCTTCAGCCTCAAGAACCAAATGCATCACGTCTTTGCTTGGGCCTTGGCATTATCTGTTCAATCTGGAGCATTCTCCCCTTAAGTCTCTGAGTGGCTCATTTCCTCATTTCTTGTGTTTCTGCTTACAAGTCATTACCCGAGAGCCCTCCTCATCACTTTATCTGAAATAGCAACACTTCTTACTTCCCCAGCACCCTGAACTCTTTGTACCACTTTCTTCTGCTCTGTGGTCCTTGTAAACCCCGCACCCCCACATAGCTACCATTGAATGAATAAATGATTCCTTGGCAAATATTAACAAGTGCTTCTTCCATGCCTGCCAACTCTCAGGGTGCTGAAATTCCACAGAGAAGAAAACGAAAGCCTTGGGATCGTTGAACTTCAGAAGAGCCTAATGAACATAAACATGGAAGGTAGAGGTAAGTGCCACAGAGAAAACTGGCCGGGCAAGGGGGCAGGTTGTGAGGGCACACCTCTCTATTTCTCCTTTATGCATTTGTCTTCTGCCTGGCATCGGTGTGAAGGCAAGCCATCTTATCTGCCTTTTGCTAGGCTTATAGGCATTAAGTGCTGCAGAGCTAGACTTTGACAAAACCCAGCACCAACAGGGGGCGCCACAGCTCTGCAAAGAGGAGCAATCCAGACCCAGGCAGCGAGGCTGCTGAACTGGGCAGGAAGGGAGGTGAAGGCAGCAACTGAGGGACCAGCAAGTTGGAAGTTGTGGGATGTAACAGGATCTAAACACGGCAGCCGGCACCACAAGTGTTTTCCGTGGCGCACTGCCTAAGCTACAAGGCCTTATGGAACAAGGCACTTCTAAGTTAGCTGCTTAATAAATCAGCCAGGCATGCATTATTATGCTGCGACGGAGTCCTTGTTGTGTCTTAATGCTCAATTATCCAGTGCAGAATCTGGGTCGGGTATTCTGTCATCTTGGATGTGTGGCAGGAACTGTCCCAGGTCTAATTGCTCTATGTGGGAATATATTCATTTTCATCTTAGCAAAGTGAGGCACTGAGATTGATGTTTATGTTGAACTGCCCTTAGAATCACAGGCCCAGAGAAATAGACCTAGACACAGACGCTTAGTGTGATCCTAGTCCAGTCTGCGGACACTACAGTTGGAAAGAAAAGTAGTTCAAGATGAGTGGCATTCGGTGACTCAAGTCTGACTACTGATTCAGAGTCAGATACCGAGTTTTACCTCACAGGCAGATTCTGAGGACAACACAGTGCTCTTCTGACACCTGGGGCAGGTGCCGTAGACAGTCACATCCTCCCATGGTCTGACCAGCCAGAAGAAGCTGTACCTTGTTTATTTGAAAGTGAGTGGATAGCCAGCAAAAAATACAGGCAAACAAAACCCCTGACTTTCATATTTCATAGATCCTTAGAGACCTGTGATCCCCTGCTTCCGGATTAAAAAGAAGAGGGGAGTCATACCCTTCTGGTTGAAATTTCTTGCTTGCTGGCCCCCTGGTGCCCTGGCATTCTCTGGAACAGAGACAGGTGGGCATGACAGCTGGACCACAGCCTGGATTGAGGGTTTGCATTCTAGCTTTTATTTTTGATTAACATCTATCTTCATACTGCATGCTCTGGGAATCGCCTTTCTGGTTCATCTCATCCTTACCATCTCTGTTCTTTTGAGCTCATGTAGTGTGTTGGTTTCCTCAGCTCCTCTGGTTGAGACTGCGGCGGACTGGAGCTTGATCTTGGAAGTTCTGTCTCCAGGTAGGAGAGTGGGTGTGGAGGTCAGAGATGTGTCAGAGTTCCCCATGACTGCCATTTTCAGTAAGACGCCATGGTAAAAGTTCATTGTGGCCCTTATCTATCTCTTGTTTCCAAGGCTGATTCTGTTTACAAGTGCTTGGAGCAGGGAGCGCTCAGGCAGGCAGAGTGTCTGTGTGTCATCTTTCAGGCCCCTTCATTAGCACTTGATGAGAATTAGTCTTAGATGAGAACTACAAATTAATACCATAATGAGTAGCTGACTACTACTAGGTTGGCTAAAATAGTAAGAAAACTGACAATACTAAAAGTTGACTAGGATGTGGGTCAAGTAGTTTGTATGAGTATTGATTGGTATAATAACTTTAGAAAACCACTTTACAGGAGCATCTAGAATTAATTTTATCCTCCCTTGTGTTTCAGACATTATACTCTGAGGTCTCTCTCTGAGGGGAGTGAATGTACATGCCTACCAAAATACATGTCCCAGAATATTTATTCAGGATAGTAAAGTACTGGAAACTACCCAAGTGGATAAGCAAACCATCCAAGTGTATATGTAAATTAGATGTGCTCTTTAGTGGAATAGTACATGACAATGAACAAGAATGAACATATGATATATAGCACAACATGGATGAGTACACAGACACAACATGCAGCAAAAAAAAAAAAAAAAAAAAACCAGACAGAAAGAGTCCATACTGCAGCATTCTATGTATATAAAGAGTGAGACAAGACAAAACTAGTCTATAGTGATAAGAATCAGATTGAGGTTACCCTCAGGGAAGAGAGTGGGCCAGAAAGGGACATGCAGGAGTTAGGGTAATGGGAATGCCATATCAGTATGTAAAAGCCCACTCACTCACCTAAGGTTTGTGTACTTTACAATGTGTCTGTTAGACCTAAATAAAAGAGAAAAAAAAAGTACTTGGGTGAGGAAGCCCACAGGGTCTTCTGGTAATGGCTTCCAGAACTTGACCTCATTTCCAAAGTCCTAATAGCACTTTGCTTTGTGGACTCTGCTGTTCAGCATCCAGATGTCACCTCTGCTACTTGTCTCTCAGCTCAGTGCACCAACATGCCCCAAGCTTGTCATCATTCTCTGATGTTTGAATACGGTATGTATAACTTCAGCTGTGCCCACTATTCTTCCATGGTCTGCCTTCCCCACACTTTAGCCTTATCAATCCAACACTTCATACTTCCCTACCATCTCCTCTGTCAGCTGCCCACTACTGCCACACATTTTGGGGGGTATTTCCTGAAAAGGGTCTGCATACATGCTATTATGGATTGGATAGTTTGGGGAGTCTCATTAAATTGCGTAGAACTATCTGGATTCCTTTGGATGAAGAGACTACTTTAAGGCCTAGAGTAAAAACAGACCTTCTTGTATCCTCTCCTCTAGGGCAAGGATGGCCAAACTCCACATGGGCTAACCATTCTCTGGCTCTTTCCTATCCCATGGCAGACATTAATAATTGATTTTAGCCTTTTTTCCAATAAATGTAAATGAAAAAATATTTTAAAAAAGCACAGGAGACAAAGTATGCATGTAAGCCTTTGGAGAAGAGCTGCCCTGTTTCTCACTCTCCCATCTCTCTGTTTCTTTCTCTGCCTCTCTCTCTTGTACAGGCCAGCAGTTGACATCTGGTGTCTTCCTCAATTTCTCTCCATCTTATTTTTTGAGATAAGATCTCTCACTGAACCTGGAGCTCACTGAGTCAGCTAGGGGCCAGTAACTCCCAGGGAACCTTCTGTCTCTGCCTCCTCAGCACTGGGTTATAGGCACAACGGGCTGTCTTTTTATGTGGGTGTGGGGATCTGAATCCAGCACTTTACCCACTGAGCCATCTCCCCACCCTCCCCTGTCATGGCAGGAACTCATCCCAAAGCGTGACTATAGGACCAGCTGCAAAGGGCATGAGAGAGAGTTCTAGATCTAGTTCCCTCAAAGTCTGTAGAAAAAGGAGGATTTGTTTACAAGATTATTATTAAAGATTCACCCCCAAGTCAGGAAAGGGAAGGAGGCGAGCTAAGTATGAAGTCTCAAGGGAAAAGACTCCAGGGGTGACTTTGCTTAGAGGGTAGGGACACACTGGAGAGTCAGTTGCTCTGGAGTGCCCCTTCGAGGTGGACTGGCTTACCTTCACAACTGCACAGCTCTGGTCAAAGTCCTCAGAGAGAGGTAAACCCCCAGGCACGTCTGACTGGCTGTTTAAGAAGTGCTCCAGTGATCCTGGACAATCTTGCAAAGACAGGCTTCAGAAGTGGGTGTGGGAAGCAAAGGTACACTCAAATGGGGGCCCACAGAAACAGTAAAACACTGACACTCTGATATTCGAGGCAATTCCAAAAGACAAAACCAATGGCAAAGATGCTTAGTGGTCCTTGGTGCTCCCCTATTCTGGGAAGAAGTGGGGAGGTGTGTCCTGGATAGCACCAGTTGTGAGTTTAACAGTCTTGGGTAGAGGGACACTCAACTGAGGAATTTTCTCCATTGGATTGGCCTGTGGTCACATCTGTGGGACATTATCTTGATTATTGAGTGATGTGGGAGGGCCCAGCCCACTGTGGGTGGTGCCATCCCTGGGCAGGTAGTTCTGGCTTGTACAAGAAAGCAGACTGGGGATAGGCCAGGGGAGCAAGCCAGTAAGCAGCATTCCTCTATGGTCCATGTTTCAGCTCCTGCCTTGAGGTTTCTGCCCTGAGTTCTGGCCTTAACTTCCCTCAGTGATGAACTGTGGCCTGGGAGATGTAAGATAAAATCAACCCTTTCCTCCTCAAGTTGGAGTTGGTCAGTGTTTTAATCACAGAAAATAGAAAGTAACCAGGAGCAGGAGCCAGGCGGGGGCTCGAGCTCTTCACGGTCAGTGCTAGCTGGGCTCTCCACCATGATGGATATACAAGGGCTGAGGGGCCAGGTACACTGCTTGTCGAGGCCATCATGCCTGGGAGAAACTTCCGCTCCTAAGACGCTGCGGAGACCAACTAGGATTGTGAGTACTTTCCTTTTCACTGTACTATTGGTTCAGGAGCAAAGGGTGTTTTCTTCCACACCTTGTGAGGCAGACAGGGCTTTCCTTTTTATTGAACAAGCAATAATAAAGGGCCACACTGTCTGATATGTTCATTTGTTCTGCTTTTCAACCAGTTGATAGGACCTTAATTGTATGTATCCACAGCTGAGCTGGGGGGAGTGCAGAGCCTGTGGTCCTTTCCCACATTTAAGCCATTCTCTCCTTACTCAAAGTCATAGAATGACTTTTTTTTCCTTTCTTTTGTTCAAAGAGATGTGGAGTCTGGACACCTGGCCCAAGTTTTGACTCAGCCACCTGCTAACTGTTAAAATTCTTTAACCTCCCTGGGCCTCAGTTTCCTGGGTGATGGAAGGAAATGGGCCTCAATTTCAAAGTTAGTTTTTACTTGGGAGTTGTGTGCTCACATGACTTCAGGTTTTGGGAATTGTGTTCCTTTGTTCATTAGGAACAAAGAGCAGGACTTAAAACTTAAAGGTTGTTATTATAGCTTAGCTTCAATACCTTAATTTTTAAGGCAACATTTTTCTTTAAGAGGAGGGAGCTGACTGGCATAAGGCAATCTGCTTTTTTCTTTTCTTTCTTTTTTAAACATTAAAGCCCCTGTCTTCAGGGAAGAAGAGACTGTTGGATGTGTTTTGAATGTTTCAAATCAAAGCCTGCTGAGGGATGGAGAGCTATAGGTTTCAATAAGCACCTTCGTTCAGTCATCTTAAGAATTTCACTTATGAGGATAATGAAATCTTCAGAAACCCTAGGAGACATGCCAGAAAAAAAAGACTCATCAGTGGAATTTTCCTAAATGCCCCCTCCCCCATCTCTGCTCCATTTCCCTCTCAGGAGGGTCTACTCTGCAGATTCCAAAGATGTCTGTAGCCTTGCTGGACCATTTGGGAGTTGGAGACTCTTCAGCTCTCCCTACCAAGTCTGCTGTTGATCACCCTGAGTCCTGGAGCCTGAGCTACCAGCATGCACTGGGGTGGCTGCCTGGTGGCAAGTGTTTCGACCAGAAGTCCAGGGGTCCATAGCAAGTGCTGTTCTGACACCTTCTCACAGATTGCTTTAGAAAGAGTGATAATGCAAATGTTATATTCCATGGCTATTTATGCAGACCTCTTTTAGATGTGGAATCTGGAGCCTGGGGCTTACAGAGCTCAGTCTGATGCCATGAGAGCTGGGTATACAGGTCCTGACATGAAGAACATGCCTTCCTTCCACTTGGGAGGGAGACGGAGAGAGCCAACTTCTTCCCTTTCATAGGCTTGAGATGTTGCCAACATTCATTCCAAGCTATTGAAAGATTAAGAAATGCATTTTTGAGAACTTGATTTGATGTAATTTCAGGAAAAGACAAATACATTTAGAGAAGACAATGTAAAAATCCTCAAAGACCCAGTTGAAAGAGCAAGTTGATGCTTAATTAAAAGCAGTGGGCATGGATGGATTCTGCACATTTTCGGGGATCAAGTTACCTGGAAAGAAAGGAAAATTGTGGGATGGGTATAATATAAACAAAAAGGGAGTTCAAATGAGGACTTTAAGAAATTAAAATCAAAAGGGACTCTTCAAAAAGAGTGTCCATCTTGGGTATTAACCTCCAACATTGAAATGAAAACAATTTTGAAAAGCTTAAAAAAGTGGCAACCCACATTTGAACATGCTTCAGATCTCTTGGCCTCCAGCTTTCTGTGGGAAGCTACACTTTCCCATCTTCCACTCTCCGGGTCTAGCATTTATTCTCTCCTAAGTGCATCTAGGATTTCGTACTGGCTATCCAAAACCATGCTGATGTGAAAGAGAAGATGCTTCCTCCTTTGGATAGGAGGGTCTTTCAGGTTTTGAGTACAGTATAATGCTTAAAACATACTGCACGCTAGAAGACTCAGGTTCTTACCATGTTTCTGATTCTTTTGTAGTGGGGGCATTTGGGGGACATTTTTCTGAGATTCTCTGCCCTCACTGTGAGACTCTCTTCAGTGTGGTCCCAGGGGATTCTGCAGTGATCTGGTGTCTTTCTTTCTCACCGCATCCCTCATATACTTGAGTCCCATGCACTTGTTCAGTGTCCCAGAGTTTGTGGCAGGGCTCTGTGATCAGATTCTAGATCTTTCCGCAGTGGTGAAAGAAACCTCCAATGTCAGGAGGCAGTGAGATTGAGTGGTACAATTGATGTTAGTGGAAAGTCCAAGAAGCGCTGTGTTTGTGCCTTGCAATACGGCAGCCACAAGAAAGAGGCCATGGAGTGCTAGAAAAGTGTCTAGTATGACCAAGGAATTAATATTATTTCATTTCAGTTGATTTTGATTTACATTTGAATAGCCATATAGAGCTAATGGTTAACATATTGAAATGATGGTTTTGTGTGTATGTGTGTGCACACTACAACAAAATACCTGAGGCAGAGTACTTTAAAAAGAATAGAGACTTATTTGGTGCATGATTCTGGTTTTTGAGTAGTCCAGATAGCATAGTCCTGGCAGCTGGAGAGGACCCCTAGCTACTTCACGCTATGGTACATAAGTGGGCATGGATGACACTGTGGTGGATAAGTGGGCATGGATGGAGGGGCACATGAGAGTGGAGAAGTAGCCGAGGAAGATGAACTGGCTGGGTAACAACTTAGCTTTGCTTTAACCAATCCAGGCTAGACCTAACCCACCCTCATGAGATGGACATAATCCACTTCAAGGTAGTACTCCAGAGACCTAATCATCTCCCGTGAGGTCCTACCTCCTGAAGATTCCATCCTTAGCTCATGAACCTTTGGGAGATAAACCACAGCAAATGACTATGGAAATCCCTTCAAGTTTTAAAGTTATATGATTCCATATTCTTGTTCAGGCTGGCATGGCTAATCAATCACAAATATTTCCTATATCGCTTTCTAAGCCTGATCTGATCCAGGCCCACTTCTCCTTGCTAGAGAAACAAAGAGTAGGGTAGAATCCTTATTCCTCAAGAGCTTACAGTCTTGTGAGAGAGAGTCCAAGACTTTTAGAAATGCTACCTATTAAGATTGGGACTCTTGGGAAAATAAGTCAAACCAGCCTTTGTCCATAACCATTGTGCACGGCCCTTTAACATTCTCTGTGCAGGGATGTGCATCTGCAGTTCGCTCCATGTTCATTTGGCCCACTTTTCCTCCTTCAACTCAGAAGCTAAAAGTAACCTGGACAGTTGCCAATTGCTGAGTCAAACCTTGGCTATTTTTAGCTCTGGGAGCCTTGAAACCTAGTTAGGGTAAACGACCTTAAGGAATGGGACTGAAGGACTTGGAGTCTCACTTGGCTGATATGTTCTATGTACGGTTCGAGTGTCAGACAATGGATCAGGCGCTGGGGACATAGCCACATGTGGCAAGCAGAGTGGGTCCTTTGTTTTGGGGAGCTGGCCTGGCATTCTAGGGGAGCAGGTGAACTGTGTACAGGTAAATGTAGACAAATTAAGTGTTAAGAAGAAAAGGAGACAGTGTCTACTAATATAAATGATAATTCAAAAAATCAAGACAGCACAACCAAATCTACTGGTTTCCAGCTGGTTTTCTCTGAGCCGATGTTAGTGTGGGGAAGGCAGACTTGGGGTAAATGTAAAAATAACCTCTAGACCCAGCTGAGTTGTTCACCTTGGTGTGAACTTGGGTACACACTGACTTTACTGGGATGGAATGAAATAATGCATATGAAAGGGCTGTAATTAGTTGAGCACCTGACAATGGTAAGGGTCTGTTATTATTGCATA
Source organism: Nannospalax galili (assembly GCF_000622305.1). Lineage (NCBI taxonomy): Eukaryota > Metazoa > Chordata > Mammalia > Rodentia > Spalacidae > Nannospalax > Nannospalax galili. The sequence continues at coordinate 6,193,286 of NW_008360326.1, forward strand.
GGCTCCAAAGTCTTGCAGATAGTGACCAGCTACCTTGGGAGATCTCTAGTTCAGCATGCAGGAGGGAAGAGGAAGCTCTGGAGAGGGACTAAGAAACATCGGGAGGCACACTTGAGGGATGCTGGGTTAGGGGCTTACAATAGCCTCTTCTGGAGCCTAGGCTTCCCTGGAGGGGCTTCTGTGCTGCAGATGATGAGGCAGTGCAGCAGGTCTGACCCTCAGTGAGCTAACCCACCTGATACCAACTATTCCCTATGTTGGGTGTATGTGTAAAGTGTTCCTGAAAGTGTGCTTGGACAGAAAGTATTTTTTTTTTTTGAAGTAGATGCTGAGAGTGCATGAACTCTCCAGTGGACAAGACTGGGGAGCACGGGAGGAACTTGGGCCACTGGATCCCACTTTGGGACTTTACTTCCTCCTGGGACAATGTGGGTGTGACACTGTGAGATCAGTCCTGGGAGGATTCCTGGGACAAGGTAGGGGCAGAGAAGTGGCTGTATCAGTCTTCTGAGCTCATTTAAAGAGCACCTATACTTCCTACTTTGTTACCCAAATCCAGCAATTCATCTTGGGCTTGAGAAAAAAAATAAAATTGGGAACAACTGTTTATAAATTACTTCAAATGCTGCCTATTAGGCCTTAAGTACAGCATACTAAATTGAAAAAGTCCTAAATTCATCTCATCCCCTAGCACTCAAATCTATCATCCATCCATCTATCTATCTATCTATCTATCTATCTATCTATCTATCTATCTATCTATCTTCTATTTATCTATCATCTATTTATCATATTTTGAATATCAGTTTTATTTAGAATATAGAGTATTCAAATACAAAAGAATGAAAATTTATATATCCATAACCATAACTAAAAAGAAAGCATTAAGATATTCTAGGACTACTAAGGCACTGAGTGCAAATATCCCCTAAAATATGAATTACCAAGTTATTAATATATTTAAAATTTAGATGTTTGTAATTATAGTCCTAAGCAATATTTGAATAAAAACTTACAAACTTTATTATTCTTCCCCTGAGAGGCAAATATGTAAGATATCTTAATAATACGATAACCCAGCTTCAAATGTATGTTTGACATCCGAATTTAAGGGGAAACAAAAGGCCAGAATGGGGGAGGCATGTCCCAGATTCTAGAATTGGTGGCAGGTCTCTGATGATCAGGTTCGAGATCTTTCTGCAGAAGCAGAAACCAGAGTCAGGAGGTGGTGAGGCTGCAAGTTCCTCTCTCCTGCCATCTTTCCTTCTCAAGTTCGAGATCTTTCTGCAGAAGCAGAAACCAGAGTCAGGAGGTGGTGAGGCTGCAAGTTCCTCTCTCCTGCCATCTTTCCTTCTCAGATGCCTGACGGTCTGTGCAGCAACATGGCCTGGCAACACATGGCACTGCTAACACATACAGAACAAATGTTCCAGGGGCTAACTACTCTTCAACATCATCTCACCCAATGTCCTCTGGTTGACCCTGCACACCCACTGTCCCCACTTCTCTATTCATTGGTGCCCCTGATGTGTCCCACGTGAAATATGTGAAAGGTCTCCTTTGGTGTCTGGTCCTTCTGGTTTCAACCAATGGTAAGTCTAGAGAGCTGGCGGGAGGGAGCAAGTGAAGCCCACACAGTTATTCCTGTGGCTCTGTTGCTATAGGGTTGATCCTACCGCTGCCCACCCCCCTCCACCATGTTAGGCTGTGGCTGCTGTCCAGGACCTTTGGAAACTGATGCACTTGTTCCAGGGTCCCTTCAGGCCCGGGCATGAGCACAGCCTCAGGCACTGCACTCTTTTCTCCCTTGTTGTTTGACTACATTCTCCATATTCCTTTCTTAATGTTTTGTCGTTGTTAAACCCTTGAATTAGCCAATTCGAATGCCCCATCTCTTTCTACTGCTAGATGTACAACATAACACCACAAAGTAAGTACGTTTATTGCCCCACAAATGCAGAAACAGAAACGTAGCACTGTTATGCTGTGTGCTCATAAGTCACTCAGTAGGTGAGCCCCAGAGGTTCCAGAGGTGCTACCCTTGAACAGCCCATTACCAGCCCCTTCTAGAGCAAGTACCTGGGATGGAGGAGGGGTAAATGGACCTGAGCTTGACACTTCTATTGTGGAGACTTTGCTGCCCCTATCTTAAGTCTTTTTGAGATCCTGGCCTTTTTTTATTATAACCCACTATGTCTATTACCCAGGTTAGGGCCAGTAAGTGCCTGGTGGGCAGCTTGTAAGAGGTGACAGTGTGGTGAGGTCCAGAGAAAGTGGACAATCACATTTGTTTCTGTGGTTGAAAGCTTAAAAATAAGACTTGAGGGCTGGAGAGATGGCTCAGTGGTTAAGAGAGCTTGCTGCTCTTCTAGGGCACCTGAGTTTGGTTCCCAGCACCCACATATGGTGGCTCACATCCGCCTGTAACTCCAGCTTCAGGGGATCTGACACCCTCTTCTGGCCCCCAGGACACCCACATACGTATCACACAGGCACACACAGACACACACACACACTAAAAACAAACCCTGAAAAAATAAGATGACCCTCATTAATTAAAGGAACAGAAACCAGTCTCCCAGATGGATAGTTTCTCCTGATGCTTTCCTCTGGTGGTGCTGGTTTGTCGATACAACATGCTGTCCAGAACTACACACTCTCTTCTGTCATCTGAGAACATCCCCCATCCCCCAACTGTGCCCGCTCAAATTGAGAGTGACAGAAACCAGCCTATAGCTTCACTGACCTACTTCTGGGCTGGCTTTCCAGCCAGCAGCCCACACTGCATCCATTTAACCAGCTTTTCAAGGTCAGGGCTTTCCAGTGTGCAGGCTGGCTTGTGCTTGACACAAAGCCAGGTACCATCCATTGTCCTGTTTGCTAAAATTTCAGTGTTCTGTTTCTTTAGCTGAGTAAAAAGTATGGGGTGGGCTCCTGTTTAGGACAGATAACAAATGCCATTGCTTTGAGCCTAAATTGGCCACTTGGTCTCTACTCCAGGTGCTTTAAAAGCAGGTTTTCCACCATTAGGAAACACCTGGGCAGGACTGAATGCAGACAGAAGGATCTAGGCCGTCTGGTGGATGGTCCCACTCCCCATTTTTGTGATGCAGACAAATGTATGCTCCACATAAACACAATGTCTTATTTTTCATGCCTATGAAAGGATCATATGAAGCCAGCTCTTTACAGATAAAAAGCAACTGCTTTGTGTATCTCTTACTGCACCTTTCATCTCGACAGGCTTTGTGAGAAACTTCCAGCCAGAGTTTCAGTCTTCTCTGGTTTGATAAAGATATATTGTATTCAGTGAGAGAGAAAGAGGAAAATTTTCTTGATTATTCTCTAAATAAAAAGTCCGGGGAAATGTGATTTTTTTCTTTTCCCTCCGGTACTCAAAGAAGCTGGTCTCCCTTCAAAATGACCTCGAATTTTCTATGCTACCCAGCACACTAAAGCTGTTTGATCTTAAGAGAAGCTTGCTCTAGCTCTGGTTCTGTGAGTGCTCATTAGGGAATAAAGAGGACACAGGCTCACCACACTTATCTGCTAATCACTGACAGTCGGGCAGGGATGAGGGTGGTGCTTTACATCATGGCCTACCCTCTGGAGTGGATATTTTCTCCTTGCTAATTGTTTGAATGTTGGCAAGTTGCTTACAGGGTCTGTGCTCAGTTTCCTTATCTGTAGTACAGAGATGGGAGCAGCACCCTCATACGATGTGTGAGGTGTCAGATGTTTACCACAGGAGTTGGCCTGTAGCTTGCTTGTGTCTTCATGTTCAAGCTGCTATAACAAAGTACCACAGACTGGCTGAATGTAAAGAAAGAAATACTACTTGGAGTTCTGGAGGATGGGATATCACAGTGAGGGTCAGGCAGGTTGGCTTCTGTTGAGGCCTGTTCCTCACCCATGGGGTTCTCAGTGAAAGGTAGCGCCCTCTGGCATTTCATGTAAAGGGGAGGACCTCGTGACCTAATCACATCCCAAAGACCCCACTTGTTATGATTGCATTGAGGATTCGGTTTCACATATCAGTGCTAGGGGGACACAGACATTCAGACGGAAGCTTTTGATGAATGTCAATAATTGTTCACTGCAAGGAGAGAGAAAACCAGGATGAGGTCTAGCTCTGTCTGTGTGGGTATGGATGCATTTACAGGAGTGAATGGATGAGTATGCACACGAATACATGTGTACATGTGTAAATGCATGCATGTATGCGTGATTGCTTGAATGAATGCATGTATGCATATGTATGTGTGAATACATATATGTATGCATGTGAGTGTAAATGAATATATGTATGTATGAATGCGTGAGTATATGTATGTGTGTACATGAATGTGTGTATGTATATGTGTATGAATGCAAGCATGGTATGCTTGAGTGCATGAATGACTATATGTGTGAATACATATATGTATGTATTATGTGAGCATGGTGAATATAGGTATTATGAATGTGTGTATGTATGCATGAGTGCATGAATGAATGTGTGTGTGTGAATAGATGCAGGTATGCATGAGTATGTGTGTATGTTCATGAATGCATGTATATATATATGCATGAATGAATGTGTGTATGAATGAATGCACGGTGTATGAATGCATACATACACGTACAATGCATGTGTGCCCCTGAATGCATGTGCATGTATGAATGCACATATGTGTTCATGTGTTAATACATGGATAGAGAATTGAGTTGCTGTTTTCTGGGAGGAGTCTAGGGAAATGGAACAAAGAACAAGGGTGGTGGGTATTTTAGAAAGGATAAGGTTCAAATATCCAGAGGAGGAGACTTCTGTTCACTTTCATTATGAGAAGGAAGGCAGAGTCCAAGGACTTCTTGGTTTGCTGTCGTGGCTTGGGCAGTGCCATCTGGCGCTTCGGTGTTCATAGAAGCAGGATTGTGGCGCTTGCAGTCTCCTGAGGCCTGATGAGCAGGGACATGACAAGGCTGACTTCCGAGTCTGGTCATGCCTCAGTGACCCATTGGAGGAGTCCCCTTCATCAGGCATGAATCCAATTACGGTCCAGGGGCTTCAGGAATGGACCACACAGGCAGCAGGTGCCTATAGCGGTCTTTTTTGTTATTTTGTCTTTTTTTTTTTTTAACCCCTGGAGCTGAGTACTGAACCCAGGGCCTTGTGCTTGCTAGGCAAGGGCTCTACCACTGAGCTAAATCCCCAACCCCTGTTCTAAGTACATTGTAAAAACAAGAATTTTAGTGGAATCAAACCAATATTAATTATTTTTGAAAATTTGTATTCTTTAAGTAATTCCAACAATTAATTTAAAGTTCCTGATTAATATTACAATGCAGTAAATCCTTTTTCTTTGTTTTTTATTATTAATGAAATTGTTTTCATTTTAATCAGGTCCAGAGAAAAAGAAATTCAGAAAAGAGAAAAAGAGAACAGACAGAGGGAAGAAGCAGAGGCACATGAAGGGGCGAATACGGGGACAGGGACACAGAGGTGTGGAGAGACTGAGACAGACATGGACTCGGAGACAGTGGGAGACCTACAGAAAGCATCCTATAGAGAGCAAAAGAAGCAGAAGTACAGTGAGAGCACCGTCACACACAGAGCAAAGCGGAACAGATTCATACACACAGGGAGGGAGAGGGAAGGAGGGGAGAGATGAGTAATGAGAAAATGCTAACAGACACACAGACATACAAACATGCCCAGATACACAGACACACAGAGACAGAGAGACACACAGACACAGACATAGAGACACATACAGATACACAGACACACACAGAAGCAGAGATATACACAGACACACAGAGACACACACAACACAGACACAGACACACAGACATACACACAGACACAGAGACACACATGCAAACATACACAGACAGATATATAGACATACATACAGAGAGACATACAGAAATACACAGACATACACATAGACAGACACACACACAACACAGACACATAAATATACAGACATATAAACACACAGACACATATGCACACAGACACAAAGATAAAATACAGGCACAGAGTAAGACACAGACACACACAGATACACAATGATACACATACTCATAGATATATGTACATATATAGACAACACACACATAGACACACAGCCATATACATGCACATATACACACAGACATATGGACACACACCGACACACAGAGACGCATATACACAGAGATACACCCACAGACATACACATACTGACAGACACACAGATACACACATACACACACAAACACACACAGAGACATGCAGGACAGATATACAGATAAACACACAGAGACACACACACAGAGACACACACAGCATGCCTACATACACACGGACACAACACTCACACAGACAACACAGTCATATACACACAGACACACACATTGATACACAGAGATACACACAGAGACACAAATATGCATATATACACAGACACATGGACTCACACATACACAGATACAATCAGAGACAACAGACACACACACACACATACACTTAGATATACACACATATATGCAGACACATAAGCGCACAGATATACACAGACACACAGATGAAAACACGGAAACACACAGACACAGAGACAGACACAGACATACAGATACACAAAGACACACACAGATGCACACACAGGCAAACATGCAGATACACACATAGACATATAGACACACACAGACAGACACACACATATACATACAGACACATTGACTCACATACAGGTAAATACATAGGCATATACAGAGATATACGCACACATATACACACAGACACGTAGATATATTCAGCACACACACAGAGAAGTAGACATACACACACAGAAACATTTATAGATACACAGACACTCAAAGAGACACACAGACATACATGCATAGGCACACAGACAAACACACAGATACTTAAAGACACACATACTCTCTCTCACACACACACATATAGACACACAGAGACAAAAACAGACACACAAACACAAACACAGACACACATACACAGTCATATGCACAGAGAGGAACACAGAGGCATCAAGGAGACAGTAGTTGTCTGGTGCTCTGACTGCTAGATTTCTGGGCTCAGTGGGTGAAGGGTCAAGCAATGGAGCAGAGACACCTATAGGATCAAAGTGCAGGCTTGCAATAGAAAGCGCCTCACACAAGCTTGAAAAATGGAAGTTAATCACTATTTATTATTTTTTAATTATTTTTGTTTTATGTGTACGAGTGTATTGCTTGCATGTATGTGAGTGCACCCATGTCGTGCAATTCTGCAGAGGTCAGAAGAGGGCTTCGGATTCCCCTGGGACTGGAGTTAAGGACGGTTCATAGCCACCATATGGGTGCTGGGAATTGAACCTGGGTTCTCTGCAAGAGCAGTCAGTGCTCTTAACCGCTGAGCCATCTCTCCAGTCCCAGAAGTTAATCACTTTAAGAGAGCCTTCTTTTAGCCCAGATCTGGCAGAAGGAGCAGTTGGAAGATCATCGTTACAGGCCGGGTGGGCCTTTTGTTTTCCTCCCTGGGGTGGGTGCCTCTTGATTCTCACACCCTATCACTCATTGGCTTCCTCCCATTTTTTTCTGCTCCTGAGAGCCATGGAGGACAGACAAGACATAGTGACTGTTCCAATAGAGCAGGAAGCTGGCAAACCTCACACGCCTTGGTGAGATGGGGCTAGTGGGCAGAGGACTCTGGTATGACAGATGGAAAAGTCCATGAGTGAGGCACCATAACTGAGAGACGCTTACGAAGCAGCATTTTATATAGCTGTTTCAAGACCTCAAAATCCTTATGGTTTCTTAAATCCCGAGGAAATGAGCGCGAAGACACGGAGAATGTAAGCTAGATCTTTGCAGTTCTCTTTGGTTATTCTCTAGAAACTTATTTCTGCGGAAGTGCCCTTAGACTGACAAAAGCTCACTTTTATATTCATGATCTCACCCTGTCAAGGTCTAGTCTAAAATCACCCTCAGAGAATATTGTGCAGTAATTTTTTAAAAGCCCCAATCCCCTCGATTTATGCATTTAATTTATTGTTTTTCTCTGTCAGAGCCTTCCTTTGTACATAACCAAAACCCAATTTTGAGTGCTCAGCACACACTGCTAAGCCATGATGTTGGAAGGCATTTTTTAATTTAGGGCTTGAAATTCCCACAGTTTACTTTCAAGTCCCTTGTTCTTTGGAAATTTATACAGAATTTCCCTCCCCTCCCAACCTCCTACTTTCTGCTCCCTTTGAAAGCAGTTAATTAATTTCATTTCTCAAAGATGCTTTGTTTCCGTAAGTAGTTCAGTCTGGCTAGTCTTCCTCTGGGTATCACTTTTCACTAGTACTTGATGTAGACTTGCTCAGAAATAGCTCATTGTGGGCCAGTTGTCTCTATTTGGTAGGACAGTTGCAGATGAGGTCAAGGTCTGTCTTCACCAGTTAGGCATGCCTGCCTGATTTTGGCCATACAACTCAGAAAAGGCCCATCCTTGGTGATGCTCCATCCTCATCCCAACGACCCCAGTAGATGTGACTGAAGCTGATAGGGTCTTCAGGGGCATTTTGGGGCACTTTGTATTGATAGTAAAAACATATGAAAGCTGATAAGACTAAGTCAGTGCCTTTGACAGTGGCTTGAGAGACCAGGAGAATGTATACATCTTCAAAGCAACATGGCTACACTGAGAGAACCAAGAGTCAGTGGCCAGACAAAGGGAAAATTTGAAAGAGGTTATGGTGATTTGGGTCCAGGTTGGATGCTATGAGCTCTGCTGGGGTGTGGACAGCTCAGATTTATGGTCTGGCAGGTAAACAGCACGCAAGATACAGTGTAGGTACAGAGTCACTGAATTTGAGGTACAGGACCTAGAAGGATCTGTCTACCACATACCACCTCTCACATCTTCCATACCATATGGAATGGAATGGAGTAGCCCTATTCCCTCAGGGCAAGAACAGAGACATATTCTGACACATGCACTGAAGGGGTCATTACTTAGTCTTCTTCCTGGGTCAACTGCTTTGCATGATCAGATCTAGAAAAGGTATTTGTGATAATCCAGTTTTTTTACTGACTCCTTCAACTTCTAGTTAGAAACTAGAGTGAGAAGGTTTTGGGGAGAACAGACCAGGAGAGCACAGAAGGAGTATGGGAAGGTGAACACCCATGGATGGTGTGACTTGAGGCAAAAGTCTGCATGGTCTAACTTAAGGAGAGTCTCAAAAATGCTTGTGACTTTGGGACAGAGGCATGCAGTGACAACTAAGACCTCGAGAATGAATTGGTGGATGGAAGCAGACAGAAGTGCAGTATGGGAGGGGCTCACAAGTCCCCTGAGTGCACCTACCAACATGGCCTTAGAGGGAAGGAGGATCCATTGTAAAATCTAAAATGATGATTTGGGGGAGCTCTGGCGTGAACTCTGAGGTTGTCCTCTGGACTGTTCCTAGGGGTATTATGTTGGAGAGAACTGTATTGCCTTCTGCCACTGTGCAGGGCCTCAGGGAGTGCCCTGCTTTTGCTCTCACACTGTGTTCTTTGTCATATCCAGGCCTGGTGTGTCGTTCTTCCCTGTTGGTATGTGGAACCAGAGGTTGGATAGAAATAAATCTTCTCGTAGAGGAGACCCACTTAGGAGGTGCCTCCAAATGTTTCAATTCATATCAAGCCAAATTGACTTGGTGATGCTATCTGTGGCTGGACTCAAACACCATTTTTCTGGGCCAAGGAGATTTTAGAGTAGGGGTCTTTTGCTGTTGCCCTTTAGAGTAAGAAGTCATTTTCCAGTCTGAGTGTTTAAAAATAATTTCACCTCTCTTGAAGATCTAGGAGTAAGAAAGTCAGCGTTCAGACATGGGCCAGCAGAAGGAATAGATGACATGGGCCATAAATGACAAAAAGGGCTTAGGTGTTTTGTCAGGGAAATCTGGCAGAAATGACAGGTCTGGCACTAAGCTTAGAAGGGCCAAGCCAAAGGAGAGGCCCAGCAGCTGGGATGCAGCTGTTTCCATGTTCTATAAGAGTCCAACCTCCTGGTCAGTTCTGCCAACACACCAGAGAAGTGATCCAGCCATCCTGAACATTCAAGCCCCATCAGTCCCCAGATGCCTGAAGATGCAATGTCACATGGAACATAGAATCATCCACTGCACCCAATTAATGTGCAGAATTGTAATAAAAAAAGAAAATAGCAGCCGGGTGTG
>NW_008360326.1:6203643-6206855 GCF_000622305.1 Nannospalax galili
CTTCAAGCCACTTAATTTGGGGTGGTATTGTATAGAGCAATAGACAACCCAAACAAGAGATGTATCCCTTATAGTTGAATCTATAACAGAGATATGAGCTCTGTCTTTGGGATCAATTTTGCTGTACCATCTATTTTTATAAATAAAGTTTTATTAGAACACAGTTATGACTGTTTAAGTTTTGACTATGGATGCTTTTGCACTACAATGGCAGGGTCAGGTAGTTTCAACAGAGATTATGTAGTTTGCAATGTCAAAATATTTACTGTCTGTCCCTTATAGGCTGTTGTACTAATCGACAACAGGATGAAAAAAATAAGAAGACCAGTTTTAAAACAGCATGTAAAACCTAGTGCATAGAACCTACTGGCCATATAGGTATTGGCTTGCTTCAGTATAGAAATAGTGTCTGAACTGTGGCATGGCTGGGCTTTCCTACAGTGTGTCTTCCTACCGTTATAGCACCATAGAGAAGGTTCATGGAAGGTTATGTGACCAAGAAAGATCTACCGTCCTTTCTCTGCCTCCTTGAGACAGGTCTACTTCCCCCCCCTTCTGAATTACTTGACTGTGAAGCTTGTTTTGGTTTGTGGGAAGTGTGAGAATATTACGTGTGCCAAGGTTTTCAATGCATGTGTGTGGTTTGGCAGAACTTCTAGAGTTTTATTGACTGCAAGAGGAAAGTATGCTCCAGGTAGCTGTGGCTGTTGTCTGGTCTCAGGATGAGTGACCACAGAGCAGAACTAATCCTGACCTGTGGTCTTGATCACAGGCTGGTCGAGATCCAGATGTGGCTGAGTCCAGCGGAGCACAACAAACCTGTAGATTTTTGAAAAATAAATTTTTCTCTCCTTTGTTTCCTCAGTGATCATCATTAGCTGCTGAAAGTTTGTGGAGTTGTTTGTTACACAGCATCTTCATAGTCATAGATAATTAATGCAAGCCCAAGAAGCAAAGAAAACCAGAATATTGTCTATCGACAGATGCTATTAGCCCATATAGCTTCTTTGTGAAAGTTGGAGAAAGTGACTCTGTCAAGATTTTCTGTCAGAAATTTGCCATCTAATGTTTATGCTATAAGACACTTGATTATTAACCATAAAACACAGTTCTGACAGACAAAGCTATGAAACACTTGGTGAATGTCACCCAATTGTAGGCATCACCTTTGTACAGTGAGCAGCCTATACAACCATGAGTGAAGACCATACACAGTGAGAGAGCTCAGTAAGTTGGATGCTGCAGATTAACCCTCTGTGTGATGGGGGCGGACAGACATTAGCTTTCTGGGTGATATTATTTTGAATGGCAGAGACATGCATTACTTTGCATCTATCTTTACATTTCTTTGTGGAAAAATTGTTATCTCTTTCCTTGAAGGTAGGCCAGGGAAAAAGTAGTGCTCTCAATAGCTGAGAAAAGAAAATAATAAAAAATGTTAATTTATGGGACTGGTCAGATGGCTCAGTGGTTAGCAGTGTTTCCTGTTCTTGTAGCAGACCCAAGTTCAATTCCTAGCACCCATACCAGGCAACTCATAGCCATCTGTGACTCCAGCTCAAGGGCACCTTGCATTTTCTTTTGGCCTCCGAGGGCAACTGCATTCATGGGCGGGCACGCACACAAACATATACACACAAAATAAAAACAATAAATGTCAAAATCCCCAGTAATTTCCCAGGTGTGGTGGCTCATGCCTTTAATCCCAGCACTTGGGAGATAGAGGCAGGTGGATCTCCGTGAGATAAAGGCCAGCCTGGTCTACATACTGATTTCCAGGCCAGAGGGGGTTACAGGGAGACCCTGTCTTAAACAAAACCAACCAACCAACCAACAAACCAACCAACCAACCAACCAACCAAACGAACAAAAAACAGTCATTTATTACCATGATTTATTGCTGGTAATCTTTTATACTTTCTGGTCATTTCACAGGGACAAATGCAAAATCAAAACCCTCCTTCTCTGCCCCTCTCTCTCCTTTATTCCTTTCTAGGGTGGGAAGGATATGTGGAGTCACCAAAGAGTCATAACTGAACAGGTGTAATCAGATTACTTTCTCCAAGTGACTTACCTGAATTAAGTCAGGCTGAGCTCTGTAACTTTCTAAATGGCTTTTGTTTCTAAACTCAAGCCTGTGCATCTCCAGACCCTGGTGGGCACCCATGCTGGGAAGAGAAAAATCTAGACTGTATGGTGAGAAACAAAACAGAATAGATATGCTTTGAATTCTGGCCTTGGTTTTTTAATGACTTGTGCTCAGTCTTAGTTATAGAATGAAAACACTAATTATGCTTCAAATGGTTATTAGGAGGATTAGATAAAGCCCAAGAATAGTTTAGAAGAATGTGCTGTGTGAAAAAGCATTGTTATCACTTCAGCCCTAATGAATTTTTTTTTCCTGAATGAAAAGCATGTATCTTTGGCATCTCCTGTCTCTTTTCTCCTCTGAGATATCTCTTCATCTCCATTCTCTCTTGTAGCTGCATACACCAGGCTAACTAGAGCACAAACTTCAGGTGATTCCTCTGTCTCCCGACTCCCCAGAAGAGTACTGGTATTGCAGACACTTGTGTTAATGTGTCCAGCTTGTTATGTGGGTTCTGGGATTCGAACTCAGGTACTCATACTTGCACAGCAGGTACTTTTACTCGAGAAATCATCTCCCCAACCTCGTCCTCCCTGCTTGCTACCAGCTTGTGAGTGTTCAAGTTTTGTTCTTGTTTACACAAAGTTGTGACAATAAGCACATGATTGTAGTTACGGTTCAGGCGGACCCAGGCACCTCCGCATTTCCTACTAGATTACAACGTCCCAGGGGCCAGGGATCTGTGAGTCGTCTTTACACTGTGTGCCCAGGGCCCAGCTGCTGTCAGGCACATGTGCAGCAAGTGCTGATGCTTATTGAATTCAGATTGCATCATCCAGGAATAAGTGGAGGCATAACTATATCACATCATGATAAGTTCTCAATCTGTCCATTTAATAAACATTTACTGCTTGCCCACCACCTGCATGGCTGAATTTTATGGCTCTGCATAGATATGGTGAAGCTGTTGGCGATTCTACTTAGAAATAAATGCTACTCAGCATTCTTTCTCAAGCTTCTGGTTCAGCTTAAGGCAAACAGAAGGAGCTGGGTGTGGTGGTATACACCTTTAATCCCAGCACTGGGGAAGCAGAGACAGGTGGGACCCTGTCTCTGAAAAAAA
>NW_008360326.1:6206906-6215667 GCF_000622305.1 Nannospalax galili
TTAAGCCTCTCAAACTTATTTTAAAATGTCACTCAAAACTACTATTCAGGAGTGTTGGTATTTGCATTTCCAATAAGTAAATATTTTACAGATTTGAATTTATAAAATGCAGTGCTAGTGATACAGGTTTTTAAAAATCTGTCCACTGAGGTCCCAGATAAGATTTAAGTTGAGGAAACAGTTGTCATACATTTATTTAAGGAGTTGTCATCTCCGTGTCCAGTTTTAGGCTTGACATAAGTTATTTGGTTTTGTAGACCTGACTTGTTATCACCTTTGGCCTAATTCAAACTCCCCATTGTGTGATTTCTGGCAATAATGCTCACTTATTCCTTACCTTGGTGCCAAAACACTCAATGTATGCCACAGTTGCTGACCACCAGGAAAACTAACTCAGTAGTCAAGTCTGTAAATAATTCCACCTGTTTGATTTAAAGACAAAGCATGTTGTCTTTAAATCAGCCAATAACAACCCCTCAGGTAAGCCCAAGGGATAATACACAGATACTTGTGTGTATGCGGGTACACATACATGTGTGCATCTGCATGTGAAGGCCAGAGGATGACCTCAAAAGGTCAGTCCCTTGGTGCTGTCCCCCTTTTATTTTCCTTTGAGACAGTCTCTCACTGACCTGGAACATGTCAAATAGTCTAGGCTGGCTGGCCAGCGACGATCCACCTGTCTCTACTCCCCAGTGCTAGGATTACAAGTGTGCACTACTGTGCCCCAAGTTTATGTGGATGCCGGGGGAGGGGGCCTCATGCTTGCAAAGACCTCCTCACCGGTCACTCCTGATTTCCTCAACCAAGCTATCCTCGGAGAGCTTCTTTCATTTTCCTGCCTTGGACTCATAAATGGACATAGAAGTATTTCTCTACTATAATGGTTCTCAAATGGGGTCTGTAGACCCTTGGAGGTGATAGAGACCCTTTCCTGAAGTCCTTGGGGTCAAAACAATGTTACTTACCTTTTTTTGCTGTGTTAGTGCTTTCTCTGGTGTGGGTGAAACTATTGTGTTCTCATCACAAGTCAAGGTTATTCCAGAATGTTCTAGGAGCCATCGTACCCTTCAATGCCATGTGCTGACATTAAAAATATGCTATTTTCATTTATAAAGTGCCTTGTAATATAAAAAGTTTAACATGCTCTGTGAGTCAACAGTATGAGTATAATGTAGAAAGAGGTGTGCACACTGGGTTACTATGAATATAATGCATAGATAGATGTGCACCTGGGATACGTTGAGTATAGTGCCTAGACACGTGTGCACCTGGGGTGCACTGAGTATTTCAGGAAGAAACACTTGTGCAGCTGCTGGAGTTTCAATTTTTTGCCCATTTCTCCTCTAAGGAACATTCTTAACTGAAAGAATTATTAATAGTCAATCCATTGTATTCAACTCAGGGCATCTTGGATATATTTTACAAAAAATGAAGTTTGCCTCTTACTTCAAGGAAAACAACTATCACAATTTGTTGCCTATGATGAAGTTGAAGCCTTCAAGCATTATTAAAAGTTAGGAAAACTTGCATCATCTACCACTATGAGCTTGATAGCATTCCAACTTTGTTTTATTTTATTTTTTAAAGACAGTATCTCCCTGTAGCCCCAGTGGGCCTGGAACTTACTATATAGACAAGGCTGGCCTCCATCTCACAGAGATCTGCTTGCCTCTGCCTCCCAAGTACTGGGATTAAAGGCGTGCACCACTATGTCCCACTAGAACAATGAGTTTTAATGTTACAGGTGATGAATTCCTTGATATGCTTTTCACATCGCAGCTTGCCATTAGGACTTGATCACTTGTTGAATTTTGGTGTAACACCAATAAAGAATATCCACACCCATCTGAAAATGTTCTTTAAACATTTGTGCATTTTCCCATTTCTTATACAATATGAATCAATTTTTACATATATGTTTTAACCAAACTAATATCCCATCAGCTTGAATACAAAAACAGATACAAGAATGCAGCTGATTTGATTAAAATAGTCATTAAAAAGTTCTTAAAAGATATACAACAATGCAATTTTTCTTATGATCTTTGTTTTGGAAAATAGCATTTTCCCTAAAGATATTATTGCTGTTAACATGAAATGTGTTTCTACCTTAATATTTTCTGTTTTAATTTTAATTTTTAAAAATATTTTGTTTACCATTTTTATTTTATGTGTATGTGTGTATTGCCTGTGTGTAGGTAAGTGCACCTGTGTTGTTCAATGTCCAAGGGGGACAGAAGAGGCTGTCGGATCACCTGGAACTGGAGTTACGTTAGCTGCCTTGTGGGTGCTGGCATTCAAACCCAGATCTTCTGCAAGAACAACCAGTGTTCTTAACCGCTGAGCCATCTCTTCAGCCCCCAGTTTTAATTTTTAATATAGCAAATACATTCAGATATAGTGCCCATAAACAGAATTTCTTTGGGTGCTTAATAATTATTAAGAGTATGAAGGGGTCTCAGGATTCAAGACCTTCTACTTTAAGAAGTTCATGGCTCAGTGGATAAAATGCTTGTCATGCAAATTCAAGGACCTGAGTTTGGATCCTCAGAATTCACACAAAGCTGGGTGTGGTGGCACCTATCTGTAATCCTCACGCTCCTAGGGTAAGATGGGAGATGGAGACAGGAGCATCCCTGGAGGCTCATAGGTCAGCTAGCCTGGTGTACTTAGCAGTGAACAAGAGACCCACATTCAAAGATGGTGGATAATGAGAATTGACACTCAAGGTTGTCCTCTGACCTCCATGTATGCTATGGCACTTGTATACACACTCATTTATACAAATGCACGTCCATGCACGTGCATACACACACACACACACACACACACACATAATACACAGGTTTAAAAAAGTTTTATCTCATTTCAGTTGTATATGTGTGTGCCTGAGTACATGTATGTACACCATGTGTGTGAAGTTCCCATGAAGGCCAGAGCAGGCATCAGATCCCTGGAGTTGGAATTATAGGCAGTTGTGAGCTGCCAGTGTGGGAGTTAGGAACCACCTCTTCAGCATTACACAAAGATTAAAAAAAAAAAAAGTCCAGGAGCTCCGGAACGCTGAGGATTGGCAGCTAATGCTTTCCTTCACTGTCAGGCAGTGATGAAGGTGAGGCTGTGGCAGTCTGTGGGAGGTGTGCTCTGTCCAAGTGGGACAGTCAGCACATATTGGTTGTTGCTAAAGGGAAAGAATGGCCAGATGTCCTTGTTTTTAAAGAAAAGCCAGAAGTCCATGCCTAAATGTAAACTATTTGTATTTTAATATTGGTAGTAATATTGGAGAAAATGTTAGCACTCTGTGTGGGCCCAAAGAAATCACTTGGGACAGGATGCAGCCATGGGCCCCTGCATGCAGCCTCTAGTTCAGGCTTGTGGGTTGATAAAGCTCAGTAACTATGATGAAAATATTTGTTATTAAGGGTTTGAAAACTTAGTAAGGATTTCCAAATTCTGCAGAGGTGATATAAATTCTTGTAAAAAACATAAATTACCAGAAACGTCAAAGACTATTGTGTTGCACACAGCAGACAATGTGCTCACCCCACTGGGGAGCCTGCAGAGAGAAATGAAGGCTTTCCCTTTCTTCTTCTTAATTCCTTTTCTGAAAAGGAGTGCTTTTTGTCTCTACCCCTCACTGTAAAGAAACCTACTCCAGACAACATAATAGCTCTTTGTTTTATTGCAGTATGGTTGCGTTCTTCTCTTCTCAACAGTTTGCCTCCTTGTAAGTTGGCAAAGAGGAAGGAAGGTAGGAAGCTGGATTCTGGATGCTGGAAGGAAGGAATGCTAGATTCTGGAAAGTTCAGCAGCTTGCAGCCCCATTTGTAACAACAACCAACAAAACAAAACAAAACAAAAACAAACAAACAGAAAGAAAAACAACTCACAAGCAGTGTGATTGGAAAATTTGTCAGATTGTCAGAATTGTCTTAATAAAAATGCTTTTAAATTCAATATAACAGACTAATTTCAAGAGCAAAGCACTTCCTGTAAAATATACTTTTATGTTCCTAAATCAAATGTCTCTATATTGTAAAGGGCATGAAATAATAAGTATTGCATGTATTTAGTTTCCTTAATAGGTTTTGCTTTTCTGTTTATTTAAAACAAACCCTTTCATAAACCATCAATTATTATTTTATTCATAGCAATTGGTGCAAGAATTTTTAGTGCTATCATCATTAAATTTTTTTTCCATTTATGTGACGTGAGAACAAAATCAATTTTTGAGGTCCATGGTGTCCTGGAAACAGGAAAGGCAGGGTTGTCCTGTTTGGATTTTTCCTTCTTTCATTTATTCTTGCTACAGGTAAGAGTAAACTCTGTGAAACTGACCTCAAATTTCACAATATGGAAATAAGACTGGTTGTCAAAATCAAAAGAGGGGTTGATCTGTCATGTGGGAATAATCACTGTAACAATAAAAACAGGACTAACCTCTGTTGAGAGCTTATCACTACATACAAAGTATTTATTTAGATGTACTCCATGAATGAATTCCTTAATACAATGGCTTTAAAATATATTTGTTTATTTTAAATTTGTGTGCATGTGTGCGTGTGCGTGTGTGTGTGCGTGTGTGTGTGTGTGCGCACATGTGTGCACACACAAACATGCAGTGCCTGTGGAGGCCAGCAGAGGGCATGGGATCCCCTAAAGCAGGAGTTACAGATGGTTGTTAGCTGCCATGTAGCTGCTGAGAACCAAACCTGGGTCCTCTGCAAGAGCAGCCAGTGCTCTTAACCACTGAGCCAACTCTCCAGCCCCTACAGTGACTTCTTGAGCCAGGTGCTGTAGTCATACTCAGAGAGTAATTCACCCAATGTTATGTAGCTACAAAACTGAGGAGCCAGTGTCTACACCTTGGCTGTGGGGTCTAATTCTCTTCCCTTCCTCCTTTCCTCTATGATGGTTTGAGATGTCAATGAAGAGACAGGACAGGAAGATTGATGGATGGGGCATACTGTGGTGTCAGCTGCCCCATGAGCACAGAAACTGGATGGAGCCACATTCCACCTCAAACCTATTATTGTGATCACTCTGAGTTCAATAAAACATGTTAGCAATCAATTTTTAGGGGCAGAAAAAAGTAAAAATCTGCTCATTGGTGAATGGTTATTTTTTTAAAGAATTTTATTTTCTTATTATTGTGTGTATATGTGTATGATGTATGTGTGTGAGGGCATGCTTGTGCCATGGTACATGTGTGGAAGGAAGTTAGAGGATAACTTTTGGGAGTCAGTTCTTTCCTTTCACCATGGGTTCTGGGGATTGAACTCAGGTTTGCAGGTCATCAGGTTTACATGACAAGCACTTTGTATTTTCTGAGCCATCTTGCCTATCTGTGAATTGTTATTCTGAATCAGGAAAAAAATATCTGTTTTTAAAAAGCCAATATACAATACAGGCACTACAAATTCCAGAAAATACATCTTTGTGTGACGGTGATTTTATATCATCCTCCCTATGAGAATAAAAAGATAACTTGGTTTGCTGGAATCTAAAAAAAGGGAAGTAAGTAGTTCAGAAAAGTCCCTTTGAACTTCGTAATTTGTTCTTGGTAATGTCATTTACAGTCAGGTTGGCTGTCAGATTTGAGCAAACCGCTGGCGAGTTTCATTTGTAATTGAGCTGTTACAGCCGCTGCAGTCAGTCTGTGGCAGTGCTATGGGTTTCCCACAGTAGATCTGGGAATTCTGATAAATTTATTTCACATGTTTCTCATCAAAAAGAAAAAAAATTAATGGTGCATTTATAATTGTATATGCTGCATTATTGAGTGTATTTCCTCAATAAGAACTTCTGTTTTTATTAGGCATTAATAAGAACCAAATCTTCTACTTACAATTTTAAATTTCTGATGAAGGGAAGAATTTTCCACAGACTAGCTTCTGGTTCCATACATTTCAAATTATGTTTCTTCTGTAGTACCCACTGACTTCATGCTGGGTGCTGGAAGTCCTGTGAATATTTTGATATGGCCTCTGGTTTTTGTCCTGGGGCCAGATAAGCTGGCCCAGTGTGTGCTCCTAAAAGCTTTCTGACACCAGGGTGGCTAAAACAGTTCTGCTGTGCATAGAAGCCACATTAAATGTGCTGCAGCTGAACTCTGTTAGGTGTGACCACTTCAACAACACCTGAGACTCAGGGAAGCCTGGACATTGAGTTTGAGCAGAGGTCTTATTATTCTTAGCTTATTGAAATGAATGTCTATTTTTGTATATCTTATAAATGTGGCTGACCATATAAATATTTCCTGGAATCTTCAACTGGTCTTGGGACAAATGCACCAAATAATTGGAGAGCATGAGCAGGTCACTGGCAGGTAGTGAAGAGTTTGAGAAAGACACCTTGTCTTGAAGGGACTTTGACAAATGCTAGCTAATTATCTAAATCACAGTTAAAGATAAAGAGATTGGGTTCTGCTAGGACCCTTGGACTTTCCTAGGGGCTCTCCCAGCTCTGCCATTGTGTGCTCCCTGTCCCACACCCCCATTATTAGATCTAAAATCACACATTGACCGTAACACCGTGCTAGCAGGTAACATCAACACCCTACTGTCACCAACAGACAGGTCAACCAGATGAAAACTAATGGAGAAATCCTGGAGTTCAATGACACCATAAATCAAATGGATCTAACTAACATCTACAGAATATTCTACCCAAACACCAAAGAATACACCTTTTTTTCAGCAGCCCATGGAACTTTCTCCAAAATTGACCACATATTAGGGGTACAAAGTAAATCTCCACAAATGTAGAAAAATTGAAATATCATCCTGCATTCTATCTGACCACAAAGCAATAAAATAAGATATCAATAACAATAAATACACAAACCTATGGAAGCTAAACAACACACTACTGAATGAAATTTGGATCAAGGGAGCAATCAAGAAGGAAATTAAAAATTCCTAGAATTGAATGAAAATGAAAACATATCAAAACCTATGGGACACAATGAAGGTGGTCCTAAGAAGAAAACTTGTAACATTAAGTGCCTACACCAGAAAAATCGAAGCATTTCCCATAAATAAGTGAATGATGCATCTGAAATCTTGGAAAACCAAGAACAGTACCACCTAAAAAGAGTACATGAGAAGAAATAAAATCAAGAACAAAATTAATGAACTAGAAACAAAACAATACAATGAAACAAAGAGTTGGTTCTTTGAAAAGATTTAAAAAATGGACAAACCTTTAGCCTAATTAACTGAGAAAGAGAGAGAGAGAGCAAGAGAGAGAGAGAGAGAGAGCGAGCTCAAATTACATACTTAGAGATGAAAAGGGAAGCATTATAATAGACCCTGAAGAAATTCAGAAAACTGCAAGGACATACTTTAAAGATCTGTATTTCACTAAATAGAAAATCTAAAGGAAATGGATGAACTTCTAGATATGTATAGCCTACCAAAGTTAAATAAAAATGACATAAGTAATTTAAGCAGACCCATAGCAACCAATGAGATAGATGGAGTAATTAATCTCCCAACTAAATAGAGCCCATGGATGCAGCACTGACTTCTACCAAACCTTCAAAGAACTAATACCAATACTCCTCAAATTATTTCATCAAACAGCAAACAAAGGAACACTCCCAAATTCTTTCTATGAAGCCAATGTTACTCTAATACACAAACCAAAGACCAACAAAAAAAACTGTAGACCAGTCTCTAATGAACATAGATGCAAAAATTCTCAATAAAATACATGCCAAGTAAGAACACATAAAAAATTTACCCACTATGATCAAATTGACCTTATCCCAGGTATGCAGGAATGGTTCAACATACTTAAATCAATACTTGTAATCTATCACATAAACAAACTCAAGGACAGCTAGCACATGATCATCTCAGATGCAGAAAAGTCCTTTGACAAAATCCAACATCCATTCATGTTAAAAGTCATGGAGAATTTAGGGATGCAGGGGACATATCTCAACATAATAAAGGCAATATACTAGAAGGCCACAGTCAGTGTCATATTAAATGGAGAAAAACTGGAAATCAGGAAACAGACAAAGATGTACGTTCTCTTTGTTCCTGTTCAATGTAGACACAGGAAAGGGCTTTCTGAATAGGATTCCTATATTACAGGCATCAAGTCCAACAATTGACAAATGGGACCTCATGAAACTAAAAAACTTCTGTATAGCAAAGGGTGTTATCATTTGAATGAAGAGGCAACATACAAAATAGGAAAATATCTTTACTAGTTCTACCTCCCACAGGCCATGAGAGAAAGCCTGATATAACTATTATGCTAAATTGGTATAGCATTAAGCTGATTTCTAATGACTTGTTATACCCATAGATTAATGCATCTCTCAACTCTCGGCAGAGAAGTACCCTTATACAGCAGATGGTGATTGACTAGTTGTGGTTCTCTGTGTTAATGTGCAGAGAGTAAAAGACGGCAGAATGCTTATCCCTGAATAGGACACCTCTATCAAACTTCTGCCTCCCAAAGCTCAGGGATCATTGTGAAAGAGGGTCATAAAGATTTTTAAGAGTCAGAGGTGGTAGATGATCATGAGGAAAAAAGACTTTCCAAACTGCTGACCAGTTAGTTACTCATATGAACTCACAGCAATGGTGATAGCTTGCACAAGTCCCATGCCAGCTCAAACCATCTCCCCCACCTTACTAGCCCTTCCAACTTCATGTCCTCTATTGACTTTCAAGGCCTATAAATTGTAATTTGATTCCCTAAATGCTTTGGGGTGTGAGCCATCCCCTGGAACCTTATC
>NW_008360326.1:6215730-6226263 GCF_000622305.1 Nannospalax galili
CTAGTTGTGGTTCTCTGTGTTAATGTGCAGAGAGTAAAAGACGGCAGAATGCTTATCCCTGAATAGGACACCTCTATCAAACTTCTGCCTCCCAAGGCTCAGGCATCATTGCAGAAGAGGGGACAGAAAGGTCATAAGAGCCAGAGGCAGTAGATAACCACAAGGAAACATAGTTTTCCAGAGCTGGTCAGTTGCTCATACGAACTCAGCAATGCTGACAGCTTGGACAAATCCCATGTAAGCTCAAGCAGGAAAAAAATCCAACACAGACTTGGGGAAGTAGATAACAATCCTCAATCCTATCCGAAGAACTTTTGCAACTGATTACTGCTGGGAAGGGGAGATTCAGCCTCACTTAAGGATGAGACTCTTAATAGACTGACCAGGCTCCAGGGGATGAACTCACACTGAAGAGCATTTGGGGATACAAACCTGACTCTGTAAGAATATATATGGTGGGGAGATTAGAAAGGGAGTGCAGATATGGGAGGGGATAGTACATATGATTGCTGTATATTATAAGAAATTCATAAAAAATGCAAAACAAAGACAAAAAATTTAATATGATTTAGTCATTTAATTCTGAGGTCATGACCATAGCACTGATGTTACAATAAGTCAGCCATTTAAAGATACCTTGGAAATCTTTTTCTACAATTATGAGACTGGCTATTTGTGAATTGGATTAAAATTTCTAGAACAAATTTAACAATTTCTCTAGAGGACTGCAGAATTGCTATTCAGATTGTGCACATTTAATGCACTTGTTTCATGAAATGTGAGAATAGATAAGTCATTATATTAATGTGTTAATTTATGTGTCTTAAGGCATATATACACATAATAAAACTTTTTAAACTAGATCTGTTAATTTCAACCATATTCTTATATATCAAGCAGCCGTAATATCTCCGTGGTATAAGAAGTAGCAAGCATGAATTTATCACTCCTACATGTGTGAGTTGCCTTAGGTTGATCTGGGCCAGTCTGGGCTCTAGGCTGAGTTCTATTTAAGTCTGCATCAGATAATGATGTCAGATTTTTCTATTCCTGTTTAATGTAGTACTTTAATTCACAGTCAGAGCAATAAGGCAAGAAAAAAGAAAAAAGGACTACAGATAGAAAAGGAAGAAATGAAGTTACCTGTGTTAGCAAATGATATCCTGATGCTTAAAAAATCCTAAAGACTCCACCAAGAACTCTTAGATACAATAAGCATTTTCATCATAGTATTAGGATATAAAAATCAACATGTGAAAACCTGTGGCTTTCTATATAACAATTCAAACATGCTAGGAATCGATGTAAAAACATCCCAAACAAAACAACAATTCCATGCACAATAGCCTAATAAGAAAGGAAAACAAAACTGCCCAATAATAAACCTAACCAAGGAAGGTGGAAGATCTTTGCAATGAAAATTGTGATAAACTAGAGAAAGAAATTGAAGGAGGCACTAGAATATGGAAAGACTCCCGTGTTTATGGATTAGCAGAACTAATATGGTGAAAATGACAGTGTTCCCAAAGTGATCTACAGCATCACTGCAATCTGCATAAAAATCCCAGTGACATTCTTCACAGAAATTGAAATATAAAGCTCCTAAAATTCATGAGAAAGCAGACACCACACACACACACACACACACACACACACACACACACACACATCTCTGAGTAGCTAAAGCAATCCTGAGCATAAAGAACAATCCTGCAGGTGTCACATAGCTGACGTCAAATTCTACTACAGATCGCCATAACAAACAGCGTGGTGCTGATATAGAAACAAACACATAGACCAGTGTAACATAACAGGTGACTCCAAAATGAACCCATGCAGCTCCAGTCACCTAATTTTCAACAAAGGTGACAAGAAGGTATGTTGGAGGAAATACAGTCTCTTTCACAAATGGTGCTAGAAAAACAAGATATCCACCTGTAGAAGAATGAAACTAGATCCCAATCTCTCACCTCATACAAGAAAACATTCAGAGTGGATCAAAGACCTTCATGCCTAGATTTCTGCAACTACTAGAGGAAAACAGAGAAAACACTTCAATAAGTTTCTGAATAACTCAATAAATAATAGCAAGAATTTAAAAATGGGATTCTTTGTGGGGTGTGTATGTATGTTCCCATGGGTACATGTGTGGAGGCCAGAGGATGTTGAGTGGCCTATTCTGCCATTTCTGCCTTAGTCCCTTGGGACATCTCTCAGTGAACTTGGACTGGCCATTTTTTTCTAGATTGGGGGGCCAATAATCCTCAGTGATCTTTCTTTCTCTGTCCACCCCCAGCACTGGGGTTACGGGTGGATGCAGCCACACCTGGCTGGGGATAGGTGCTGGGTATGGAGACTCATGTTCTCATTCTTGTGCAACAAACTTTCTTACCCTCCAAACCATCTATCTCATCAGTCCTGAAAAATGGAGTTTAAAATACTTAGGCACAGCAAAGGAAACAATTACAAGAGCAAAGAGAACTTCCTACAGGATGGAAAAAGATCTTTGCCAACTGTACAGCTGACAGAGACATAAGTATCTGGAATACATAAATAACTCAAAAAAATTAAACACCAGTTCCCCCAAATAATCTAATCAATAAATGGGCAGATGAATTGAACAGATAGTTCTCAAAAAGGAAGTCCAAATAGCCAATATGTAAATGAAAAAATAAAAGCCCAACGATTCTAGCAATCAGAGCACTGCAAGTCAAACTACTTTGAGATTTCATCTTACCAATGATTAGCAGCTATTATAAAAAAACACCAAGTAGGAATAAATGCTGATAAAGATGTAGGGGGAAAGGAACCCTTCTATTACTGCTGATGGAAGTGGGAGTTACTGCAGTCACCACAGATATTTGTACAGAAGTTTCTTAAAAATCTAAAAATAGAAGTTGCATATGATCCAGCTATATATCCTTCTGGATATGTAACCCAAAGAATCCATGTCAGCTTAGTATAGAGATACCTGCTTATATCAGTTACTTTTCTGTTGCTGTGATAAAATACCACAATCAAAAGTACCTTGTAGATGAAAGAATTTATTTTGGCTTACCATTCTAGAGGGGTTAGAGCCTGTCATAGTGGAGAGAGACGTGGCAACAGGAGGGCATGGCAACAAGAGCAGGAAGTTGGCTGATCACTTCTCAACCATACACAGGAAGTAGAGCGAGGGAAATCGAAGTGGGGCAAGGCTATAAATCCTCAAAACCCACCTCCAGTGATGTGCTACTTCCAGCAAGGCTCTGCCTCCTAGAGGTTCCATAGCCTCTCCAAATAGCACCACCAACTGGGGACCAAGTGTTCAAATACATGAGCCTCTGAGGAGCATTTCTCATCCAAACCACAGCACCTGCTTGTCAATGTTTATTGCTGTACCACTGACAAAAGCTCAAAAGCTATGGAATCAGCCTAGGTGCCCATCAACAGATGAACAGATAAAATAATGTGATATGTATTCACATATCTGTGTTCACATATCCAGTTTTATTCAGCTCAAAAGAACAAAATTATGTTTTTAAGCAAAAAGTATGGAACTGAAGATCTTCGTGAAGACAGATTCATAAAGATAGCTATGACATGTTTTCTGTCATGTGTGTGTGTGGGAGAAAGAGGGGTAGAAGAGAATATTTGGGAAGATGAAGTGGATCAGTGGGAGGGGACAAGAGCAGGTATAGAGGTTGAATATGATCAAAGTACATTATGTTCATATATGAAAAAGACAATGAATCCCATTATTTTGTACAGTTAATGCATGCTGTTGCTAAAAATTCCTTCTGGGGGGCTCAAACACCATCTGCCCCCCCGCTTCCCTTGGTCCTACAGCAAAACAGGGTAGGAATTCTTCAAGCCAAAGTTTGGAAAATCTTAGTGAATTTATTGGGCTTACTAACAGAGCAGTGGGTGAGGGGTTACTTCCAGAAGAGTGGGTACCCCCCTCCCATTTAAGGCCTGGCTGGAAAGTCCACACTCAAGTGTGGATCCTGTGACCTCCTGGCAGATGCACAAAATGCCAAAAGAATGTTCCTCATGGCATTTTCCACTTACGTACCCTTAGTCCCCCCGCCCGGTGCAACTGCAGGGACTGAGTGTTTGGGAGGTGTGGCTGACTCTCCTGGCCCCTCCTTTCTTGAAGGTTGTCAACTGTCATGTTTGTGATGATCCTAAGCAAGGGTGCAACCAACCTTGGGAAGTTTGCTATTTGGAGGACAGTTCTATGCTACATATGCTAATTAAAATAATACATGAAGTGAAAAGATATATTATTTTCATGGATTGGCAAGCTTAATATTATAAAAATAGAAATTCTCCCCAGAATGGTCTATACATTTAACGAGTTCTAAACAATTCTCCAACAGGCTTTATCTTATACAGCAACAGAATGATAAAAAAGTTTATACCAGGAGTTTCCATTCTTTGGGACCAGTAGGCTCCTGGGCGTGTTCTTTCCTGGCAAAGGCAGAAGCCTGAGAGATCAAGTTCAATGATGTTGGCACGTTTCAAACCTCACTTTAAATCATATCTACTAATATGCCATTGGCCAAGTAAAGTTATATGGGTTGGCTGACAATCAAGGGGTAGAGATGTAATTTTCACTTACATTGTGATGACGTCGTCCTATAGCCAAGCTCTGCAGCAGTGAGCAGAGACACACTTCCTTCCCACTGATGAGGAGGTAAAGCAACAGCTACTGAACTGCAATCATGACCACAGTGGCATTCGTTTCTTGCATCAGATATAATAAGTTAGCACAAATCTGGTGGCTTAAAATCTCAGAAATTTATTCTCCCATAGTTTTGAGGTTAGCAGTTTGAAATCACTGGGTTGAAATGACACTGCAGGGCTATGTTCTTTTTAGAGTTTGTTGTGAAGAGGCCATTTTTTTTGCCTCTTCCAGTGTCTGGTGGCTGCCCACATTCTATGGCTTGTGGCCATGTCATACCAACCTCCGAGGCCAGTGTTTTCAAATCCTCCCACTCTTCCTTCATATTACCTTCTCTCTGTGTGTTAAATGTTCCTGTAACAAGGGTGCTTGTGATGGCTTTAGAGCTTACTTGGATAATCCAGTCACTCACATCTCAGGATTCTGTATAAAGTCACATTTCTAGTGAAGTTTTTACTATGGTAAGCAACATTACGGTTTTCAGATATTAGAATCTCAAATCTTCCTACTGTAACCATAGTTTTTAAGAAGTGTATATGTTCATGTTAGATATTAAGAATTAAAATTTATTTGTAAATTATAATTTATTTACAAAAGTGAATGCTTTCATAGTTGGAGTGGCTTTTTGCTTGGTAATTTATTCAGTAATGAAGGCTTAAAAATGGAAAATTAGAGCAAAACTCTGGCATTCAGGTGTCCAAGTCTAAACTCCACAGTCTTGACAGCTCACTTGCAGAGCATCCCTGAATTCATCCTCTTGGTACTTTTAAGTCCCTGACATTTGAAATTTGACATTCTTGTTCTGGTAAGATTTAAAAAATGATCAGAGAGAGACTGATTTCAAGATAGTCATTTGACACTACCAGGAGTAGACTAAGTGACAGTAGAATCTATTTCATTGTTGTCCAGGCCAGAATCTTGCGAAGGCATCCTTTCTGGAGGACTCTGGATGACACCTTGGAGTGGCTTTCTAAGGCAAAACCATAGCGTTTTAGAGGCCAGGCGATACCCCCTTATTCAGTCAGGTCTACATGTAGGAGACAGGGATTCTCCAAAGGTGGGAGTCTCTAGGTATTTGGAGACTTGGAGGAGAGGAAATAAGCACGTGAAAGTGCATGGAAGCTTAAGGAGATGGCTCTGAGGAAATACAGAATCAAATATGAATAATATGAAAAGACTAAGATACATACAATCCAACAGCTCAGTTTTATAAATGAAGTAACTGAAGCCCTGATGAAGTTTTGCCACAGTTATAGAATTAGCGCCAGAGCAGGGACTGCTGGAGATCTTCTGAGGATGGACACAGAGGTTTTCCTACCGCAGTGACTAAGTCATGTTCTGCTTAATAATGTGGAATTACAGTCTAAGATGACGCTCTTTTATGCAGTGTGACTCTCATAGAGGGTGCTCATACAAGCCTGGGTAGTATGGACCCATCAGTAGATGTGGCTCTTGATGCAATCAATACAGGTATGAGGCTGTTGCTGGTGTAACATGGCTTAACAGCAAATGTGTGTGTGTGTGTGTGTGTGTATGTGTGTATGTGCATGTGCATGCTTATGTATGTGGTCAGAGGGTCACCCCCATTGTCATTCCTCAGGAACCATCTACCTTGTTTTTTAAAATTTTTATTTTGTGTGTACGAGTATATTGCCTGCATGTTTATAAGGGCACCTGTGTCATGCAATGCCCATGGAGGTCAGAAGAGGGTGTCAGGTGCCCTGGAACTGGAATTATGGGTGGTTGGTAGCTGCCATGTGGGTGCTGGGATTTGAACCCAGTTCCTCTGAAAGAGCAGCTTAGTATTCTTAACTGCTGAGCCATCTCTCCAGCCCCTCTACCTTGTTTTTTGAGATGGGGTCTGTCATTGGCCTGGAGCCCAGCAAGTGGGCTGGCCAGTGAGCCATAGGGATCCACTCATTTCTGCCTTCTCAGTGCTGGGGTTATAAGCATGTACCACCCATACCCAGCTTTTTTTTTTTTTTTTAAATATATGAGTTCTGAGACTTGAACTCAGGGCTTTGTGCTTATATGGCAAACACTTTACCAACTGAGCTATTTCCCCAGCCCCAAACTTTCTTTTCATAAGTAGAAGAAATACACTCTAAAAAATGATAAACATATAATGTAGCAAATAGTAAGCATGCTATATAGTTGTT
This sequence comes from Nannospalax galili, assembly GCF_000622305.1. Taxonomy (NCBI): domain Eukaryota; kingdom Metazoa; phylum Chordata; class Mammalia; order Rodentia; family Spalacidae; genus Nannospalax; species Nannospalax galili. The sequence goes on from NW_008360326.1 coordinate 6,222,556, forward strand.
GATTATCAAGTGTTATGTACTATACACGTATATATACATATGTGTATACACACACATTATGCCTTCATGTGACTGACATGCAATCAGTTTTCATTTATACCAGCATTACCACAATGTGCTGTACTATGGAATTATGATGACTCCATTGTCCTTAGGGGACAAGAATGTTTCCTCTCCATTATAGTCTTATGGGCTTATCAATATATCAGTCCATCGTTGGCCAAAATGCCACTGTCCAGTGAAATGCTGGCTGGCCTGCCCACTTCCAAGGATTTCTTTTTCTCTGGAACCACCCTGTGGTACATAGGGATTGTCCCCATGGGCCATGGTTGTATAGTATGGTCCTCTGTTCCTCAATAGGAGAGTGTCTCTTATATGAACCCAAGATCTGAAACAGTGGAACATGGAGAATGGCAGTTGGTAGGACTGCACCTTTTGGCATGCTGTGTAAGAAAAGCAGTGTGCCGGGGGTGGCTTGGAGTCTGAACTCTCCTGGTCATAAGCTCTGTAACTTTGGGCCTGTCACTTCTCTTTTTCCAATTTCTTCATTTTTACAGTGGACATTGTACTAACATCATGGCACTGTTTTGAGGACTGAATGAAGGAATCCCTTGAAACTGTGTCAACAGTTCTGGTCACACAGTAAAGACTCAGCATATGTCATTTATCTCCTGCTGAGGCCCAGGACTCCCCCTGCCTGCCTCATTTGCTTTCTGAGTCCTATTTATTCAATTTTCTTTTTGATTCTGGGTAATAACCCAGGATCCTTCTAATAAATGTCACTCCCCTTAAGTAAATCATGGATAGCCTCTATTCTTTTTCCTTTTTTAAGGGAGAAAGGGTTTATTCTGGCTCTCAGCTCAAGGTTACAGTCCACCATAATGGGAAATTCATGGAGGCTGCTTAAAGCAGCTGATCACATTGTATCCACCAGCAGGAAGCAAAAAGCAGTGAATCTTAAATTCTTTTTAAAAAAAATTGGTGTGTGCCGGACATGGTGGCACACACCTGTAATCCCAGCACTCGGGAGGCAGAGGCAGGCAGATCTCTGTGAGTTGGAGGCCACCCTGACCCTCTACAAAGTGAGTTCCAGGCCAGCTGGGGCTACAGGGAGACCCTATCTCAAAAAGACAAAAAAAAGTGTGTGTGTGTGTGTGTGTGTGTGTGTGTGTGTGTGTACACTCATACTGCTCATGCCATATATGTGTGGAGATCAGAGAACAACTTTCAGGAGTCAGTTCTCTCCTTCATTCATGTGGGTTCCAAGGATTGAACATGGGTCATCAAGCTTGGCAGCAAGCACTTTTACCTACTGAGCCACCTCACTGGCCCCCAGCTTCTATTTCTTGAAACAAAAATAACTTGAAATCACTAATGTTTAAAAGATCTTATATCTTAGGGAAATTCTTATATAGTATTATGGTGTTTCTCTCTCTCTCTCTCTCTCTCTCTCTCTCTCTCTCTCTCTCTCTTTTCTGGTAGTACAAAATTAGAGCATACATTTTGTTTGACAAAAATTAAAGATCAATATTTGAGGCAATAAGTACTAAGAAGTAATGTGTACGGATGGTGCTTTACATCTGTGAATGGAAGCTGAGCCAGTTAGATCTATATAAAGATAGAACAGACAAATTGATCCAGATAATGATGTGTTGTGAAATGGATCATCATTAATATATACACAGGGTGGTTATCAGTGCTTAAATTACCAAAATATTGACTTAAGTAATTTTATCTCCTGATGTTAGTGGAGAAAATTGCTGCATCCCACCATATTTATCAGCATACATAGACCTAGCTATATTTAATATGTGACCATAAATAAAAATCAGCCATTACATTGAGGGGAGAAAGATCATTTTGATAGCCTATATCTCATCACATTAGAGGGCATGAAACCCAATATTATGCACCAAATATACTTTTGTTTAGCAACTTGCTGTCTTTGTGCTTTCCATAAATTAGACGTATAGCTGTGGGTTCAATTAATTCTACTGAATAACAGTGAGTTTTTAAAGGAACTTCAAACTATTTCTGTGTAACTCCACAAGATGCTTTCATGCCATTCAGTGAACATAATAAATAAGCTGGTTAAAAATAGCATTCACATTGAATTTGGAGTGGAAAGTAGAATCAGTGGGGATATTAATAAATGCTAAATCTCCAAATGAGTCTCCAGGTCCATTAAGAGTTTTAATGCTGCATTTGAAGCTCATGACTCCAGGCAATTCCCTGTCTAACTTAGCTTTGGCAAATGTTTATTTTAAGAAATAGTCATTTGTTTTGCAAGCTGATTTTTCTTTACACCTGACACGTTCCACGAGAAAGTTGCTGGCATAAACATCAACTTCATTTTTAGGAAGGTTTGAGTTCAACATGTTCATCAGGGTTGGCGAAATATACAACAAGAATATTGATCATTTGAATTGAGAGACATTTTGGAGGATGTCATAACTCTCCTTGGCTGACAGACTGCAGGTGGAAGCCTAGGATGGTGAAAGTCCTGTGCAATACCGCTCTGCAGGAATCTGCAGAGCCAAGTTCACGCCCAAGTCCAGTCCAAGTCTCTTCTTGCCATGTCCAGAGTAACTCTCATCTTTCATGTAAGGAAGCTGAACTCTGGGGAGCTTGTCTTACCAAGGACGTGAAAATGATTGCTTAACAGCTAATGATTGAGGGGCTTGAGAGGTGACTCAGGGTTAAGAGCATGTACTGCTTTTTCAAAAAGTCTGAGTTTGATTCCCAGCAGCCACATTAGGTGGCTCACAACCAATTGTAACTCCAGCTCCAGGGGGATCTGTCGTCTCCACCCTCCAAGGGTACCTATACTTCTTCTCATGCATATAATCAGGGAAATGCAAATTAAAACCACTTTAAGATTCCACCTTACCCCAGCCAGACTGGCTAAGATCAAGAGAACAAATGATACCAAATGTTGGAGAGGATGTGGGGTTTTTTTGGTATCTCTTGTGATGTTTCCCTTTTTGTCTCTGTGAAGAACCCTCAAAAAACTAAAAATCAACGTACTATATGATCCAGTAATATCACTCCATGGCATATACCCACAAGACTTATCATACTGTAGAGCTATTTGTACATCTATGTTAGTTGCTGTTCTCTTCACAATAGCTAAGAAATGGAAACAACCATGGAAGCAACCTAAGTGTCCCTCAACTGATGAATGGGTAATGAAAACGTGAAATTCACAATGGAGTTCTACTCAGCAGTAAGGAAAGACAAACTAATGAAATTTGCAGGTAAATGGACAGATCTAGAAACTGTTATACTAAGTGAAGTAACACAGACTCAGAGAAACAAACGACACATGTTCTCCCTCATATGTAGATCCTAGAACCAAACCCTGATAAGTGAGTATGTATCCAGACATAACTATAGGAACCAGGAAAATGGAAACGAAACAGGGAGGTAAAGGAAAAGAAAGAACCTGAAAGAGAACAGTAGGAAACAGGCCTTAATGAGGGCGATACAGATAAAAATTGGGTTAATTTAAGGGGGGGAGGGAAGGGTATACAAGGAACCTAGCGGATAAAGGGAAAGAAGGATCAGGAGAGGTAGGATGATAGGAGAAGGGTATTATTATGGGAGAAAGGGGGGAAATGGGGGCATCTTAAGAGGGAAAACCATGATGGAGGGGTGAGACAGTGTGAGAGATAAACAATGCCTAGCTAGCTTTGAAAACCAGTGAGC
>NW_008360326.1:6226752-6227433 GCF_000622305.1 Nannospalax galili
GTGTGACCCCTGAGGAACAGATCCTCAAACGACCTTAAGAGTAAACATAAATCGGTTTATCTGGACCAACTGTGTGGCCTTAAATACCCCAAAGGAACATATAGCCAAAGATTAAAGGGGCCAATATAATTTCATAAGAGACCATATATATAGCTAAAGGCTACATAGCAAGCAACAATGCCAGACAGGCGATACCTCCTTCTGAGTTGTTGGCCACGTGGCCAAAGAGATTCCCAGATACTAACCCAGCATAGAACTGGGAAAATAAACAGCAGACCCCAATGTTATCTAAAGGAATATTGACAACTGATTGCTGCTAGATGAGGAACAGCTGATCTTCCTAAAACAAGGCTTTCCAGATAGGCTGACTAGATTCAGCAGACGTACAAGCACTGGAGAATGGCTGTGGGTGTTGACACCCTGGACAGTAACAGGGATGACAGAATATATGGACTCCGGTATGTTGGAGGGGGGAGGCTATTGGAGTGTGCCATTTGGGAAGTAGGCATATAGATGAATAAGATTGTGTGGGATGTTCTGTATGATATACGCATAGAAAAATTAACAAATTTTAAAAAGTGACTTATATTTGAGGAAGAAGCATAAATAGTAGAGGTGATAAACATTACCACTGAAATCTACTGGATGACTTAATATCCATACTCAGGTACTAAGGATCTA
>NW_008360326.1:6227694-6245643 GCF_000622305.1 Nannospalax galili
AAAAAATAGGATTTTAAAAATAGCTAATGATGACCATCAAGCCTTCTGATGTGGTCTGCTGATTGAATATGGGCCTGTGAGAATGTGGTCCAATGCTCCAGGTAATACTTCTAGTGATGGTTATTTCTAGCCACCATTAAATGCCTTGTGAGCTAATGGTGACTTCCTGTCGATCTTCCCAAGTCTGCTAAATTTTGCTTCCATGAGAAAGACCGTCATTTCATTCATAACTAGACATTACACTGAAAATTAAAATTTTTTGGGGAAAAATATTGGTTCAAATTTTTGCCAAAGTTCTCTAGATTTCCACAGACATCACCGGCCAGAGGGTACAAATGCAATCCTAGTAACATTAGGACCCATGTCTTTCTGGCTCTGGGCCTCCACTGACATAGATAAAAGCAGATGGGGTTCCTAGCTTAGACACTTTGGAGTTTCCTGCCCACACAGTGGGAACCAAGGGGATTAGAATCAACCTTTGCTTGTCAGTGAAACTTTCCCTTTAGATTCATAAACATTTTGGCAACCTGGCAAATAGTTTGCATGACCCTATTGTTTATTACTGCCTGTGCTTAATCTTTCTTTATTGATATTTTCATTTTTCTGTTTCAGTTCATTTACTCAGTGAACTTTTACTGTGCTCCCACCTACTGTGTTCTGTATCCCAGGAACTGGGGTATAGTAACGAGTAGCTAAATGTGGTTCTTGGAACAAAAGAGATTATATTTGGGAGGGAGAAACAGGCAATACATAGGGAAACAAAGAGCAAGGTTTACAGATTATGGTAAATTCTGGGTAGGAAATGTACAGGGTGTTATAATGAAGGATGATCTTGTGTGAGAGCAAACCTGGTATACATAGGAAACTTGACCAGTGAGGAGTGACTAGACATATGATGATCCAGGGACAGTGGGACTTAAGGTCAAGGCACAACAGGAGTGCTCTAAGATGGGGTGTGAGATCAGTACAGCTGAGGTATATTGAGCAAGTAGGGAGAGCCTTGAGATATATTTTTGAAAGAGCCATAGGCTATTTTTGCTACCCCTGAGTAAATGTGGTATCTGCACAACAGGTGCCATAATGCTCTGTCCACATCCTCCTCTCGGGACTGACATACCCACCCCATTGCTCAGGCATACCTATTTCTGAGGATTCTACCCCACAGGAGGGAGCAGTTCAAGGCTTTGCTCATCTTATGAGAATGGCTCAGTTGACTAGCTGATGTGAGGGTACAAAATTTGTGTTCTTGACTCAATTGTGGACAACCTAACTCTTAAAGAACATTCTTGCTCTCTGTAGAATTGGTTATGTCTAATCCTAAATTGCTGTTTTTGTTTATATTTTTTAAAAAATATTTTTATTTATTGTTTTCATTTTATGTGTATGAGTGCATTGCCTGCATGTGTGTAAGTGCACCCATGTCGTGCAATGCCCACAGAGGCCAGAAGAAGGCATGGATCCTCTGGAATTGGAGTTATAGATGGTTGTTAGCTGCCATATGGGTGCTGGGAACTGAACCTGGGTCTTCTGTAAAAGCAGCCAGTGCACTTAGCTGCTGAGCCCATTTGTTTACTTTATGAGACAAAATCTTGCTTGCCCAGGCTTGCCTGAAACTTATCATGTAACCCAAGACGGCCTTGAATTCAGGGCAATCCTCCTGCTTTCTAAGTGCTGAGATTACAGATGTGAGATACCACACCTGGCTGTTTTTTTTTTTTAATTTCTTATAGATTTTATTTCTTATAGATTTTACAATAAACACAACCCAATAAAACTTCATCATTCCACATGCCTTCTAGAAATTATTTCTAGATAATTCAGTGATGGCTGGCAGTGTCAGTCACTGGTAGGGTCATCTCTAGAAGTTTAATAACAGGGCAGCTGTCCAACCTTCACCAGCAGTAAACTAGAATGAGATGCTGGTGGAAAGGGATTACTACAGTATCCTTGGTTCTTGATAAGTGTGAGAAAGATTGTAAATTTGAGACCTGTGGAGTTGACTGACTGTTGCTGAGGGACATTACTTCCTTGAAGAGGGGCAGTGACAGCTGTAGGGTTGATGAATCACTGTTTCAAGGCAAGATATGAAAGCCAGAGAGGGTCTCTTTGGAAGTATTAAAAGAAAATCTAATCTCCTCTAGTTGTTCTGTAGACAGAGTAGAGAACTTACTCTTATGAGAAGTGGAGCTTCAGAGAAGATTGACTGCTCAAGCTTGGAAGGGCTTCTCTGCCAAGGTTAAGGACCTAATGGGAAAGAAAGTCCTCCACCACTTGTGATAATATATCAGAGTAGATGCATTTGAGGATTTGGATTCAAATTTCTTCCAGACTTGTTTGGTCTATAGAGGAGGTCTGTTCTCCTGGTTATTAAATAATTGTCCTATTCTGCTTTCTTGAAGATAATACAGAGCTCTATGAAGCATGTAAGTCATTTGATAATGCCTTGCTGTGTCTTCACTTCTGTTTACCACTGAATGAACAACCAGGGTTGAGTTCTGTTATTACTAGAAGGGATAAGAGCTGGATGTGCTAAGGGAAGAGAAACCTATATACCACAGGGGTCATAAGAACCAGCCAATACACATCTGCAAGAGCTTGGAGTGAATGTATGAAATTGCATCCCAATGGACAGGTGGAACATAAATTTGGATGGGTGTTTGCCAAAATGGAATTCTGTGATAAAACATCTTACAGGCTAGCAGGTAGACCAGGAGATGGGAATTCACTGCTAAAATGTCTCTTAGAAACTTTGGAGGAAGTGAGGGTCTACCTATACTAACTGAAAAAGATACTATGACAGATTGCAAAGGGAAGGGATAAAAGACTGAGGAAGGGGGGCATGTTAGAGTATTCATTGGCTACTTTTCTGTTGCTGTGATAGAACACTGACCAAAGCAACTTATAAAAGGAAGAGTGATTTTGCATGCAGTTCCAGAGGGGTAAGAGTCCATCATGGTGGGGAGGCATGGTAGCAGAGGTGGCTGGAGTAGAAAGCAGAACCATCACATCTTCAAACAGGCACAGGAAGCAGAGAGAGATTGGAAATCCAGCAAGGCTTAAGAACTCTCAAAGCCCACCCTGAGTGACGTGCTTCCTCCAGCATGGCCACACCTTCTAAGACCTCCCAAAACAGTGCCAGCAACTGAGGACAAAATGTCCAAATACTTGGAGCCTTTGGGTGGCATTTTCATCCAAGCCATAGAATGCATCTAATCCATGAGTCTGGAAGACTCCCCAGCTGACCGACTTCCATAGAAGATCCCAGAGGAGAACCAACATGAATAAGAATTTTAGTGGAGATTGATTCCTATAAGCCAAAGGTGAAATCTTATAAAACAGGTCTCCCTGACAGCAATGAGAATAGTAGGATCCTGAGGGGATATTGCCTGGTGGCTCAGTCAAGATGAACGAAATGACTATATGATCAGTTAAAGCCAGAATAGCCAAGGGAACTGCTCTATAGACGAATGAAGGGAATCTAGAATAAATGTGTTGGGAGGGGGAATGGGGTGTTTCTGTTATAGTCTTGAAGTTAACTTTAACAGCGAGATTTGTTTTTACAAGTTTATCTTGCAAATTTGCTCTATAAACAAGATCAACCATGGTCCTGGAAAAGATCCTTTGATGGAGCAGGCCTGTTATCAAAATGAGGATGGGTGTGTATAAGAGGTGGCCTCTGATGGCTATGGTCTTTCTCCATCCAGATTCCTGCTCATAACCGACACATCCATCCTCAGCTCCTACAATACTGGTAGCTAGTGGGTCACTGCTCTATCGCCAGCAGCAATTACTTCCAACTGTAGAAAACTGCCTTGACGCACCTGCTTCTAAGAGATAACCTATGCCAATAACCGACTGAAGTGGAGATAAAAAGGCTTGATTTCTTCTGTCAGTTTGGGACAGCTCTTACAGGACACTGCAACCTCAGAGCCCCTCCCCACCAGGACTGCCTGAAGTCTTCACTATAGTCACACTGTGGGATAATTACTCCCATTATCCAATCTTACCTTCCTCACTTCCCAATATCCCGACAGTGCCGCTTCCGTGAATAACTTTCCATCTCAGAATCTCATTCCAAAAATCTCAATTTAAGACATGGCAGAAGTGGAAACATAAATTCAAACCAGTTCTTTGGTGATTGTACGTGAAGCCAAGGCCTAGAACCTTGATTGGATGGAATGTCTCTGTCCTCCTGGGAAAAGGGAATTAAAAGGTTTTACCCACGTTGCTCTAAGTTATTTGCATCTGGAGCCCAGGCCTCTGTTGGGGCTTTAAATTCATGAACAATCATTATTATATGCCTAGGGGGAAACGCCTGGGTTTGGGAAACAGGAGAGGTGAAGGTGGGGGAAGAGGACTTGGAATGTACCTTCTTGTCAAGGGAAGGCACCTGTAACATGGGGCAGTAGGAGGAAATCCAGCAAAGAGAGAGATAGGAAGATAATTCTATCAAAGATTATGCAGGCTGCCTTTAGGTTTAATCTTTAAGAAGAGGCAGTGCACTGCCACCACGTGGGAGGCAGAGGCAGGCGGATCTCTGTGAGTTCAAGGCCAGCCTGGTCTACATAGTGAGTTCCAGGACAGCTGGAGCTACAGGGAGACCCTGCTTCAAAAAGACGAAAATTTTGGTCTTTTTGAGGCAGGGTCCCCCTGTAGCCTCAGCTGCTCTGGAATTCACTATGTAGACCAGGCTGGACTTGAACTCACAGAGATTCCCCCTGCCTCTGCCTCCCGAGTGCTGGGATTAAAGGCATGCGGCACTGTGCCCGGCTAGGAACCCTTGTTGTACCTCAGAAATCACATATTCTTTTGCTGTTCAGCTGTAAGCAGTGGCTGTTCTACGTTCCTCTACTTCTGTTGGTTGAGTAACCTGGACCATCTCACCAGAATTTCTTGACTTGCAGTCAGCTCAGATAAACAGAAGCTACTGGGTGCGGTAAATGTGGAACAGTTCAAGGCACCTTATTAAGCTAGCCTGAGAGTTCTTGGTGGGGAAAGGAGACTCACGTGTTGAAGGACCTTGGTGTTGGCTCTTCTTCTCGGTGGGCCATGGCTGGCCACATGCCATGACCAGAGGCTGGAACTGCAGCTGGATACTCTCCTGTGCCTCATCCCAGCCCTCTTGGGTGGTACTTTGCCCCTGAGGCCATGAGGACCAGTCCAGCTTGTGTAAAAATGGGTTCCCTGCTCGGGTCTGTAGATGGCCTGCCAGGAAGAAAAATGTGTTCTTCGGCAGGCTCTCCCAGCTGCAGCTTGTGGGCCAGGGGGTGGGGCAGAGGGAGGCCTGCTGCCTAGGCAGGGGTTGTCATTTTTAGACCATGACTAATAAGAAATCTGGATTTTCTCAGTTGTAAAAACCCTTCCCACTCTTCCCTTTCCCCCTTTGCAAGGTAATTGCAGAAGTCTAGAGCTCTGGAGTTATTTTATGTTCTCTTTTGATGGCCTAAAGTGAATTAGAAGCTGGAAAACATTGTACATGGGAAACACTATATGTGTATTGTGTATTACATCTTAAGCTGAATGTTATAGAGAACAAATGGTTTAAGGGAGTTTGTGTACACAAAAGAGGCTGGAAATCATCTTAAGCCCAACATTTGGCCCAAATTAACAATTTTCAAATATTCCTCTCTATATTTGAATACAAAGATTTCTTATTTCAAACCAATTGCTGCTGATCAGTAGCATAACTTCAAATTTGTTACAGCCTAAAGGGGTGGGGGAGGGGAGGGTCAGAGAGAAGTGGAAACTTGGAACTGAGAGTCAGAAGACCTTGGCTTTCAGTCATTTCATTTGTTAGCACCATCTTGGACAATTTATTTAATTTCTCTTTCTTTCGGTTACTCATTGATAAACGACAGTAGTAACTTTTATCTTGTTGGGATAGGAAGAGAATCATGAGAAGTAATAAATGTGAAAGTGGTTTGAAAATCACCAAGTCTACAGAAATGTTAATGGCTATTTTTAGAAATGTGTATTGGTTGGTGCCAGAATGTAAGAGGATTCAGATACCATCCTGTAAAATTCGGTCTCAGTTCTGATTTTAAGACATTTCAGTAAAGAAGGATCTGGAATGGATTGGGTATGAATTGTGAACAGGAATGTATACAGCTCTAGGCAGCATGGCTGCCACTGAATCTAATTCTCTCTCTGACTATTGCTCTCGTTTGCATCTCTATTGCTGTGATAAAACATGATGACTAAAACTAACTTGGGGAGGAAAGTTTATTTGGCTTACACATCCAAATCACAGTTCATCACTGAGGCTTCCCTCAATGGCTTTTCTCCAGGATGGGAATTCAGGGCAGGAATCTGGAGGCAGGAACTGAAGCACAGAGATCATGGAGGAACACTGCTTACTGGCTTGCTCCTCTGGCCTGTGCTCAGCCTGCTTTCTTATACAATACAGGACCGCCTGCCCAGAGGTATCATCACCCACAGTAGGCTGGGCCCTCTCACATCTCTCAACAACTAAGAAAATGCCTCACAGACGTGACTATAGGCCAATTTGATAGAGGAAATTTCACAGTTGAGGTTCCCTCTAGCTAGGTATGCCAAGTTGACAATGAAAGCTATCTAGCACGAACACTTTCCCACAAATCCTATGTTCCAACAAAGTAGCATTTCCCAAGGAAATGCTTCTGCTATAGTGTTTATTGCTTTGGAAGTCATTCTTATAACTTCTAGGTTTATCTCTTGGGACTTTTTCAGCCTGTGGGATGTCAAACTATGCCATGTTTACTTAAAAAGTTGTACAGTTGATTAATATCCCAAAAATACTTCACCAAAGCCACCAAACATTTCTTATAATTGCGGTGGTGACAGTCTGATACAAACTAAGCCCTCTGCTTATGCATCATCTTTGTCATAGTATGACAGTACAAACAACCATCCATCTCTGAGTTAAGATAAGGAAAGTAGTCATGCAACCAAGTTAAATCTGTATTCTAAAACCTTCACCAAACCTTTCTATTTGCTTTATGGAGCTCCTGTCTATTAGGATGTTTGGGCTATAAGAAACAGAACAGTTCCCTTTCAATATGGTATAACCATAAGAAAATTTGCTATCTCTTCTAAGAAAAATATAAAGATCAGGCAGGCTATGGGACGAGTCCATCAAGATGTAGGCTCCTAGTCTCTTTTTTGTCTCTGACCTCCTTTTCACATTGATTTCATATCTCCCACCCTTGTTTTTAGTAAGTGGGCCCGTATCACTTTAGATATCAAAACAGAACAAGGAATCTTTCTAAGGAAGAAGATAGCCCAACTTTTCCTGTATGTCCTTCTTAGAACTGAGAAAATTCTTTGAAGCCTCAGATAGATTTTGATCTGTCTCCTTGGTTAGAGTTGACTCAATTGCTCATTCATAGATTACCACTTGGCTTCCAAGTATGAATTTGAATGAACAGATTGTATGTATAGATTATAATGAATCAGGATCTACCTCCAGAGCTATGGGTGGAGTTGCCTTTCTCTGTATCATTTGGACACTGGAAAAATGGGGTGGGCACGTGAAGAAATTTGGGTTCTGATGGGATGGAAAAACAGTAGAAAAATAGGTTGATAGACAACCCAATGTATCTATTGCTGTAGTCTTTCAGAATGGACATTTTGCAATGTAACTAAACACTGAAAATGGCTTCCCATGGTTGGGAAAAGCACGATCAGAAGCAAAATGCTTTGAGTAAATGCCCAGATGGAGAAGAAACCAAAACAAACAAGAATGGACAAGATAAGGGGGGCAGGTGACTTCTAAGCCCTTTCCAAAGTGAAACATAGGCCAATATCCTTCAGAAGGGAAAATCCCAAGCAAGGTTTGTAGAGACTTCTGACAGAATATTTTTGTTTTCTTTTCACTTCAGTCATACAAAGGGAGAGGTGAGCTTTAAGCAAACATGGCTGAAAGGTGTGAGAAGTTATTTTGGAATTAAGCTGTAAAAGAGGAAAGTCATGATTTCCTAGACAGAAGCCAGTGCAGCTGGCAGTTGGGAAAAGCAATGTAGGTTTTTGATTCTACGCTGGCTGAAAATCCAGATGAATCCCTAGGAGGCTTTGACTCTAAAGTAATTATAATTCTAGGTGATTTGGAAGGAATTCTAAACAAATCTCATGAATAAAGCAGAATTGAAAAAAACAAACTGCAATTGATGATAGATATTATTTATTCTTTTTATATGTGCTTAAATGTATTTTATGTAAAAGCTTGTTCCGTAAAAATCATTGAGTTTGTTGGTTACTATTGTTTGGGTAGAGAATTCATATTATGCTCCTAAACAGTTTGGTAGAAGAATCTCAGTTACATTGGCATCCAAGAGGATGCCACCCTTCCATCTGATGGTGTTACTGATGCAAATGGGAAGCAGGCATCAAGGGAGGGTGACACCTGCAGGCCTTCTCAGGTGCTGTAAGTGTTCCTGGATCTGATTTGGGTGGGTGATGGCTGTGATGCTCAGGTGGTCTGTTGCTATTTCATAAGCTAATTTCTCTATCGACAACCCCCCATGATAATGCTAGACATGGCTGCGTGAAGATGCAACATCTCTTTCCCCTCCAACAGTCACCTCATTTCAACTGTCCATTTATTAATTTGTTATGAATTACTAGGATTCCTCTGCCTCACGCATGACTTTCTGGGAAAGGCCGTTTCTATCTGTAAAGTAGACTTCCCAGGATCTGTTACTGGTTAGCTGGTCTTGTTACACTGTCACCAGGCTCTGCTGATGAAACTTCTCAAGAACATAAGTGGGACACTCTGCAGCTATGGGTTGAGAGAGGAGGTGACAGTGCTGATGGAAGATTCATATGGTTTCTTAAAGCCTTTGTTCCCTAATTGTCTTAAGTGATTCTTAGCTTAAGAAATATTTGTGTGTGTGTGTGTGTGTGTGTGTGTGTGTGTGTGTCTGTGTGTCTGTGTGTGTGTGTGTGTGTGTGTAGGTCAGAAGACAACTTTGTGGAGTCAGTTCTCTCCTTCCATGTTTATGTGGGTTCCATGGATTGAAATCAGGTCATCAGGTTTGTGCAGCAAGCACTTTTTACCCACTGAGCCTTCTCACCAGTCTGTTTAGATTAGATTTTGATTCATAAAATAAATATTTTAGCCGGGCTTGGTGGTGCATGCCTTTAATCCCAGCAGCTGGATCTCTATGAGTTCAAGGCCAGCCTGGTCTACATAGTGAGTTCTAGGCTACTACAGGGAGACCCTGTCTCAAAAAGACAAAAAAATTTCCCAAATAAATATCTTAATAACTCAGATAAATGCTAGCAGTCTCTCAATAGGGTCTCAGTGCAAATTTCAGTCTTGCCTGATTGTGTGCTAAGACACTGAGAGCTAGTCTTAATGAATTATTGATGGAAAGAAAGCCCCTTGATGAGGCTCAGGGTATGAGTGGAGAATACAATGAAGATCTGAACTCACCATACCAGTTTGGGGCCCATGGTTGAACTTGGACCAGCCAGATGATCATGAGGGTGTGGAAGAAGCAGATGTATTTTAATAGGGTGCCACTAAAGAATAGGTCCTCCATGGGATGCTAGCAGGGCCAAGCCTTGTTCAGAGGCAGATACCAGTCACTTTTATACAGCCTTGCTGATGGGGGCCATGAGTCTTTCCCTCCTTGTTTTCTCAAGATATTGAAGGGATGTGTGGGTTGGTTAGTTTCCTTCTTTCTCTATGAGATTTCTATTGGGACAGGTTCTGAGATAGCTCTTGGCTCTGGAAAGGTGAGCACAAAGGTCAGTTTAGTGTGCGATTCCTTAGGGAGGCTGTTCATAACACTCTTGATTCCATCATCACTCTCCTGGACAAGTATATTTTTGCTTTTTTTTGGTTTTTACTTTCAATAATAATAGCATCAGTCATTTTTTCTTCTATCTTGTGAGAAGTATGTTTTATATATTTCCATTTATGTCTTTTTAATCCTTCCAAAACCCTACAGTTGAACTGACTCCCATAAGGAAATTGAGACTCAAAGAATTGAGTAAGGTTATGGTAAACTGTGAGGTGGGAGAATGAACCCAGACCTGTGATTCTCCAAAGCCCAGTCCACTCAGTCACTGGTGGCGCTACCCTTCTTCGGGCCATGACATAAAAAGAACATCTAATTATTTGGAATCTCTCTGTGAGGTGACTTAAAGGTGAGTGGATGATGGCTATGCAAATTGGTCTTTCATTATTTAAGGATTCCCACATAACTCCACAAATAGCTCATGATTTGATATCTGTTCATGGGAGACTATAATGATTCTACCATTTACATCATTATTTCTGTTTAAGAAGTACTGTTCCTCTGTAAGCTTAGTAGCTGAGGGGAAGTCAAGTCAACATATCCTAAATTCCATTTTAAGTAGCAATTAGAGCTCTTTCTGTGCAAAACAAAAGGGAAGTGAATATAAGTTAAGATTGATGGGTACCATATGGGCTGAGAAAAGAAAAACGTAGCAACTTGAAGTAAAAATGGTTAGGCTAGAATGTCATCCAAAGTTGAACAAACCAGACTTTTAGCCTTGACCACTGCTCTGATGCCTATTCCTCTCTTCCTCTTGCCCTATAATTCATTAAGTCTGGGCTAAGAGAATGAAGGGGCATTATCAATGATGTTGAGCAGATGAAAGTTGAGTTGGAGCCATTGCTGAGGTTTAAGTGAAAATTTGGCTCATAGCTTCTTTACTATATTTGAGTTTTGTTTCAGACCTCAGGATACTGGAGTTAAAAATATGTATGTGTGTGGTGTTAATGTGTTTAACAGCTTGATTGGTTTAGCAGATTCTCAGTGAGACGGCCAGAGGACTGTTCTCTCAGTGTCAGAACATCATCGAGCTGGAGGAGCATGTTTCATTCTGCGTCGCTAGGGTGTAAGACAACTTCCATGGGCTGCTTCCTGCCTCCTCAGATTTGTTGATGAGCTGTGCCTGATGCCGGGCAGTGGCGCCATTATGACAGAGGGTGGCTAGGGAACTCGGCAGTGCCTTACCTATGGTACTACAACTCAAAGCACTGGATATAAATAAGATTGACATGTTTTTTTGGTTTGGGAAGAAAAAGGCTTTCCAACAGTTGTGTTATTCAATTCAGCCCCTGCTTTACCAGCAGCTCATTGAGAAGAATGGGACTTAAAAAGGGGTGGGGTGGAAGTGACAGCCAGTGAAGCCTCATTAGTCAGCAGTGGGAATCATCTGGGGTCAATATGTGGCATTCACACTGCCAGGTCTTCATTGGAGCTGGTGTCCTTGAGGCCCACCCCAAATGCATATACACCCTCATACATATCCCGAAGAATGACATGAAAAGCCACTTCTCATATTTCCTATGCAACGGTGATGCTCCTTGGACTCAGGGAATCACTGTTAACAGCTATCCCACTCAGAAGAGAGACAGTTGACACAATTGAGTCCCATTTTATGAAATCCCAAATAAATTTTAAGCAGAGGCTAGGAGAACCGTCACCTGGCTCTATGCTGGTCTGGAATGTGCTGGGCATAGTGGTGGGAGCTGGGCTGTGATGGAGTGTTTAGTTTCAGATTGGATGTTACTGAAGAGCTGATGGTTCCTAGTGGCCTCTGCATCACCAGCTGGCAGGGCCTGGACTCCTCATCTATGCTGTTGGCAGAGCTGAACTCACTAATAAATCTTGGAATGTGAAAGCTGGAAAGGGTTTCCAAGATCATTTAGAGAGTTGTTTTCATCTTATTGTTGAGGAAGAGCACTTTCGAAGGATGGGTGACCAGCACAAGACCA
Source organism: Nannospalax galili (assembly GCF_000622305.1). Classification (NCBI taxonomy): domain Eukaryota; kingdom Metazoa; phylum Chordata; class Mammalia; order Rodentia; family Spalacidae; genus Nannospalax; species Nannospalax galili. The sequence continues at coordinate 6,239,426 of NW_008360326.1, forward strand.
TGGAGCCCTTGGTGTAGACCTCCAGCCTCCTGGCCTCAGTTTCCTGGTCCTTTTCATCACAACAGCACAAATTTTAGGTCTCCCATGGGGCTTTTCCTGGAGCACTTGCTGAATGGATTCTAGAGTGTGATGAATCATGATTGTGCTACAACAGGGACTTGGTTGAAGGGTCTTAGAAGGTCCTCAGGAAGTGGCTGCCTCAGAGGGACATCCTGTTTGAGCAATGGACAAGCTTGTTTAGCACCTTCCAGGAGGTAAAAACAAATGGAGCCAATTACGTGTCCAGAATACAGGAGCCTTTTTTTCCATACTCGATTCTCTGGTCTCCCATGGTGTATGAGTTCCTTGTTAAATTAACGTTTGCCTGTCTGGAGTGCCAGAGGGATAGACATTATAGACCAATTAGAGATAAAAATCAAACCAACCAGAGTTGTCCTTTTAAAAATTAAAAGTCCTTTTTATGTGCTGTGGAGGTGTCGGCATTATCATAAAGACTAATTAGGACATTTTACAACATCCTGGTAACGGGAGGAAACAATATTGTTGGTAACTTTAAAGATTATTAAGCATCTTTGGCACTTCAGGTCAGATATTTAAGACTTTTTCTGTGCTCACCTGCTGTTGCTGCAGGAAGTATTTTATTGTCTCATAAGAAGAAATGAGCATTTTGAAGGCCTAAGTGCCCAGCTGTAATGGACGATTCTCCACTTGCAAAGCCCTAAAATAAGGTCTCCAGGAAGAGTTGACTGTGACTCCACATGAGATTTGTAGCACAGTGTTTATCAGTCTGCACTCTGGGCCATATCCATCTTGGCCACCTGGAGCAAAGCATCCCTTCTGAGCAGACATTTCTAGGAGATCTGTGAAGCATCAGCAGCAGGATCCTGGAGCTGCGTAGTACACTATCTTATCAAAACCTTGACCTTGGAGCCTGGGGGAGTTGGCTCAGTTGGAAAAGTTCTTGCTATGCAAGCATAAGGACCTTTGTTCAGATATACGCAGGAAAAAAACCAGATGTGTACATTTGTAATCCCTGAGAGGTAGAGAATGGAGGCTTCTTGGTACTCACTGGCTAGGCAGTCTAGCTGAATTGGTGAGCTCCTGGTTTAATGAGAGACCCTGTGTCAAAAAATTAAGGTGGAGAGTGACTGAGGAAGACAGAACATCAACCTCGGGCCTCCATACTCACATGCATGTACACACAGGAACATGTACACATACATATACCACATACACATACACAGACACAGACATACATACAGACACAGACACAGACACATTAAGATACACACACACACACACACACACAGTTGCCCTTCATGCAGAGCTATCCCTATGCTTGGGAAGTAGAGGCAGGAGGATCCTGAGTTTAAGGCCAGTCTGGGTGGCCTGCCTCAAAAAACAAAATCCCAAACAGGACAAAATAAAATAATCCTACCCTTCACTTATAGGCAGATATTTCTCGTGCATTTTAGTATACACTACTTAGTGAGGGTGGGGATGTGAGTCCACTTGTGTTTTAGGGGAGATCTTGTGATTTGCCAGTTTCCCTGAGAATACCTTGGAACTGGAGCACTTTCTTTGGAACTTGGTAGAAGACAAAAGGCTGGTGACAGACGCTGGTTGGCTGCTCAAATTGCATGCCATTGTCCCTTAAAGAATTGCGTATTGTCTTGAAATTTAAATGTCCTTTAACAAACTGGGAAATTGCATGGAGATTTGACAAAGAAGGGTGCATTTAAGTGCCACAAAAGTGTCTGAAACGCTTAAGATCTATGCACAGAGATTTCCAGAAAGCTAAGAAAATATTAAACAGTTTCCAATCGAAGCCGGTGCATTTAAAGCGTTATTTATCTGTTAGACTGTTAGAAAGCCTTTCACATTTCCTGCAATTTTAATTGAGACTAAAACCACACAATTAGGCTTCACTTAGTTATCAGTGATAACAGTTGCTATTTACTTTATAGTCTAATGATATAACAAGTTTAATGAAAGCACTGGGCAGAGGTGCTACGTAGCTCTGTTAGTGCTCTGGGATTTTTGGCACATGACTTCTATCAAGATTTTTGGTAGCAAAATTTCAAAATGTGGATTTGAAACTTTATCATTTTCTGTCTGCTGACTTGCCACACTCCAATTTTTGATTACATATTAATTAATTAATTAATTAATTAATTTGTGTGTATGTATGTATGTGGGTGCTTGTGTGGAGGTCAGAGGACAACTTGTGGGAGTTGGTTCTTTCCTTCTACTATGTGGGTCTTGGGGATAAAACTCGGGTCATCAGACTTAGTACCAAGCACCTTTATCCACCGAGTCATCTTGCCAGCCTGACACTCCAAATTTTAAACTGTGATTCCTCCCTCTAAAAAGCTATTTTAAATAAAAGAAAGTATAATGAAATCTTTATTTTATTTATGTGTATGTGTGTGTGTTTGAGTATGTGCACATGTGCATGGGTGCCCGTGGAGGGCAGTAGAGTGTGTCAGATTCCCTTTAGTTGCAGTTATAGGTGGTTGTAAACCACCTGACATGGCTGCTGGGTTCCTAACTTGGATTTTCTGAATGAGCAGTGAGTGCTTTAACCTAGTCTCTCCAGCTCCATATAATGCAATGCTAGCAAGAGGATCTTGAACAAAAGAATCAACCAAAGAACCAACTGGCAGCACTGGCACAAGCATTGCTAATGTTCTGTGCATTTCCTTGTACTCTTCTCCCATTATAAATGGGTTAATCTAAATTTTATGTCATTGCAACTTTAGTATTTATACAATTTTATTTCCTACTTTTTGTACTTGATGTAATCTTTGCCTGCTTTATGGCATTTGTGAATATAATGTTTAAAAGTCTCATGATCTCTTGATTCTATTGGTTTCTATTCTTTTACCCCTGTAGATTGTTTCCAGTTTGGGAGAATGGTTGCCCATGAGTTAGAGAAGTTCAGTTTGAAACCGTGTCTATCTGTGCTATATTTCTGCCACCTCAGATTGCAAATATGCAACTTTTCAGAAAGTGTGTGTTGCTCTCGGCTGGCCAGCTTGGGTCTTCCCATGTTTGAGAACCAAATGCATGGATGACAAACGTTATCATGGATTAACTCTGATTTTCTGATTACTGCTCAGCTTCTCTGTTTCCTGTGTTTTGTAAACTAGTTTGACTTCCTCCACTATACAGGTTCATTTCAATCTGCCTCTTTAGAATGTTCCTTTATCTCATTATCCTCAGGTTTACAATTTTTGTGCAGCTAAATCCTTGTAGCTTTACTTTGTGGCTTTTTCTAAGCTTTTAAGCTGGGAAACTCCTCTTCACTCCAGAGGTTTGACAAACATTTGATTCAGATGCAGTTTAGTTTCTTCCTAAGGCTTAATTCTTTTCTACTTTACCCGTTGGTGCATCTGGTATTTATTTTGGTGAGTGGTGTGAGATATGGATATAAATTGTTTTTGTTTCCCAATTCCCAAACTATTGTGCTGGCTGAATTCCTTTTTTTTTTTTTTTTTTTTTTTTTTGATTTTTGATGTCTTCTTCATCAAATGTTAGATTTATGTTTGTGTTTTTTCAGACCTTAGGTATTTTTCAGTTTATGTATGTATGTATGTATGTATGTATGTATGTATGTATGTATTTATTTACATTTCTTTTGATCTTTTTGAGACTGGGTCTCCCTGTAGCTGCAGCTGGCCTGGCACTTGCTATGTAGGCCAGGCTGGCCTCGATCTCACAAAGATCTGCTTGTCCCTGCCTCCCCAGCACTAGAATGATTGGCACATGCACCACACCTGGCTTTTTCTATGGGGACTAGGAATCCAAGCTCAGATTCTCATGTTTATGAGGCAAGCACTTTACTGACTGAACCATCTCCCTAGCCCCTGACTTTTACATTTTTTAAAAATGATTGAAAAATTTTGAAAGAAATAATATTTTTTTGAAAATTATGTAAAATTCAAATTCCAGCATCTAAGAGTAAAGTCTTTTGGAACACACTTGTGCTTTTGAATTTATGTAACGTGTGTGGTTGTTTTTGCACATAGTGTCAGAGCTAAGTAGTTGTGACAGAGACTATATGGCCTATAGAGTCCAAAAATGTTTTCTATTTGGTACTTGAAGTACAAAAAATGTGTGACTCCTGCTTTAGAACATTGGAAGTAAGAATCTGAGTCTTTGGTCCAAAGGCTTACAGAAGTACAATCCAGGATACTTTGTTGTTAATATTTATAGCAAAATTACTGTAATTATGTCAAGATTCTAAGAGCAAGGAACACTGCTGAAAGATACTGTGCATTGTAGAGCTTCTGTTTTTTGCAATAATGCAAATTTGACATCCTGAAATCCTATAGCAAAGCAGGTAGAAATGTGGCGTAAGCACTTGGGAGGCAGAGGCAGGCAGATCTCTCTGAGTTCAAGGCCAGCCTGGTCCACGTAGTGAGTTCCAGGCCAGCTAGGGCTACAGAGAGACCCTGTCTCAAAAAGACAAAAACAAAAGAAAACAAAACAAAAAACAGAAATAAAAACTCTTCAATGCTTGACTATCCTGAAGGAGAGGGAATGATGGTTTTCAGAGGCATTGAAAGGTTGAAAAAATAAACCCAGAAGGCTGAGAGAGTAGTACCAAAGTTACTGAAGCTGGCAGCTGGCCAGATCTTCTGATCCTGGTGACCACTTGGTGGAAAAGGAGAAAAATCATGGGACCAGTGCAAAGTAGGGAGCTGGGTTGTGATGCTTTCCATAACCTCTGAACTCTTGGAGGATGCCATGTGTACTGAAAGTATGAACTAGGAAACAAAGTCATGTGAAGGGAGATAGTGAAGGAATGTGCTGCCTCAGTCTTTGGTTTGGATTAAGGAAAACTTCTTCCCCGAGAATTCTCAGTACAAACCAGGCCTTGCAGATTTGAGGCCTAGATTCACATAATGTGGGAGATTAGAGGACCACAATAATGAGGTTTAAAGTCATTTCAAGTTGGTGGTGCCCCTGGATACCTGGAAGCAGCAAATATGTATCCTTTCTGAAGGAACAATCCCCCAACATGTATGTCATATAACTCCCACATGTGGTGTTCCAGTGATGGGAACTCACATGCAAACATACATACAAATAGCAAGACCTCTGAGGAACTAAGGCACCATGAGTGAGCGTCAGGGCAACAAATAGTAGAAGTGGTATCACTGGACACGAGTCTAAAACAGTCACATGTTATGAGTTTAAAGAGATGGGGGAGAAAATCAAAAGTGTGAGGAAGAAGAATCCATTACAAATAATTAATAGACTTGGAGAAGAATGAGAAAGAACTCCCGGAACCAAAGAAAAACCCTTTTAAATAGTACAGTATAAACTCAATCCTCCGTTTAAGTGGTGTAAATGACAATAGGATAGTTTTGGAATGGATTGTAAAGAGCTCTGAAAGACAGACTGAGGTACTTGGAACTTACTCTGAATGCCCCGAGGAAACACTAATTTCTTGAAAATCAGTGGACGTGGTCATAGGACTATTCAGGGACCCATCATGTTTGACTCCAGGCCTACTAATCTTCGGAAAACACAGAGGGTATCTCATGAACATTAAATATTGCACTTGAGTATTAGGGTACAAATAAGGGGCAGAGTGGTGCAAGTGGCCAATCTAATTCTATCATCTGATGATGTGATTGTGTGTTGTGCTAGTGTTGTAACCAAGAGGCAGGAAAATGAAGATCAAAAGTCCAGGGGAGAGATGGGACAGACTTATATACTAAAATACATTGTCATCTATCATCTATCTATCTATCTATCTATCATCTATCTGTCTGTCTATCTAGCTATCTATCATCTATATCATCTATCTATCTATCTATTTATCTATCTATCATCTATCTACCTATCATCTATATATCAATTATCTATATCATCTATCTATCTATCATCTACCTATCTATCTATCTATCTATCTATCTCTATCTATCATCTATCTATGTATATATCTTTGTATCTATCTACCATCTATCTATCTATCTATCTATCTATCTATCTATCTCTCTATCTATCTATCTATCATCTATCTATCATCTATCTGTCTGTCTATCTAGCTATCTATCATCTATATCATCTATCTATCTATCTATTTATCTATTATCTATCATCTATCTATCATCTATCTGCCTATCTATCTATCTATCTATCTATCTATCATCTATCTATCTATCTATCTATCTATCTATCTATCTATCTATCTTCTATCTATC
>NW_008360326.1:6245729-6245920 GCF_000622305.1 Nannospalax galili
ATCATCTATCTATCATCTATCTATCATCTATCTCTCTATCTATCATCTATCTATCATCTATCATCTACCTATCTGTCTATCTATCTATCATCTATCTATCAATCATCTATATCATCTATCTATCTCTCTATCTATCATCTATCTATCTATCATCTATCTATCATCTATCTATCTATCTATCTGTCTATCTA
>NW_008360326.1:6246058-6256349 GCF_000622305.1 Nannospalax galili
ATCATCTATATCATCTATCTATCAATCTCTCTATCATCTATCATCTATCTATCGTCTATCTATCAATCATCTATATCATCTATCTATCATCTATCAATCATCTATATCATCTATCTATCTATCTATCATCTACCTATCATCTATCTATCATCTATCATCTGTCTATCTATCTATCTATCTATCTATCTGTCTGTCTGTCTGTCTGTCTATCTATCTATCTATCATCTATCTATCAATCATCTATATCATCTATCTATCATCTATCATCTACCATCTATCTATCATCTATCTATCAAACAATCATCTATCTACCTATCTATCATCTATCATCTATCATTTATCTATTATCTATCTGGCATCTATCAGTATATGAATGGATAGACATGAAGGTGGACAGAAAACAATGAAGAAGAAAAATACAAAAAAGTGAGTGGTTATGATTTAACCTCAGAATATTTAATATCAGTATGCTATGGATAAAAGAAATCGTCCCCAAATTGCTATAAAAGAACTTAATCACCAATGGGATGGTATTGATGGATGTGGCCTTAAGGAAGTTATTAGCTCTCATGAATAGGATTAGTGCCCTTGTAAAGGAAGCATAAAGGAGGCTGCTTGTTGCTCCTTCTACCATATGAGGACACTTAAGAAGATGCTGTTTTGGAGGTAGAGAGCAAACCCTCACCAGACTTTGAATTTTCTGGACCTTAATTTTGGACTTCCCAGACTATAGAATTATGAGATAAAATTTTATTATGTAATTTTTTTTGGAGGTATAGGGATTAAAATCAGAGGCCTTGCACATGCTAGGTAAGTGTTCTACTACTGAGCTACACTCCAAGCTCTTAAAGCTCTATAGCTTATAAATTATCGAGCCCAAGACATTTTGTTACAGCATGAGTGGACTAAGATACACCACCAGGGAATTATCAGTAAACCAGTGTTATTACAAATGGGTCCCAGGGCATATGTGGTTGGCCAGAAGAGAATCTTCTTTCATACTAGATATCAAAACTTTGTCTCTTTGATCATTCCTAAAATCTTTAGTTACTATTATCCCCCTAATATTTCAAAGTCACACATCAACCCATTTTATACATTTATCATGCTAATTAATGTTGTTATACTGCAGTTTGACAGTATATTGCAGCTCCCCCAAATCCTACTCCTACCTTGTGAAGCCTAAGTTTTTGAAAAATTTCCCAGACAGCTCCAAAGCAATTCTCTGAGTCTGTTTCAACCTATGTTTTCTGTCTGATCTTCACAGGTTAATCTCATTGCAAGACAGCATGCAATTAATGAGACTTATTATGTTAATGAACACACAGTTATTTAATAATTGTTAGTGATAAAAACAATTATGGGTTAATTGTTACAATTATTAAAGTAACAAGCTGAAGGTTGAATGTATGTCTACTGATTAATTGAAAAGAAATTTAAACATAGAATTGTGAGCAAATGGCTGGCGCACAGGAGTGGTAGAATGTGGTTGATGCATGTGAGATTTAACAGTTACCCATCCCAAACAGCAAATATAGCACAAGACAATTTTTTTTGAAAAGTCTCTCTCCATAGCCCAGGCTGGCCTTGAACTTGTGATCCTTGGGCTTCAGCCTCCTGAATGCTGGGATTACAGGTGTGTACTACAATACCAGACTGTGGGAATGGTTTTAAAGCAAAGGGACTGTATGGAAGACTTATGTATCTCCTAAGTAAGGCAGAACTGCTGGTCAAATATTCCAATTTGAAGGAATATCAATGGGTAAAATATTGGGCTTATGATAAATTCTAATGTCAAGGTCAAGAAAGTATCAACACAGAACATAAGCTATAGTCAGGTCAGGTGACTTGCCTTCTTGGTCAATGAATAGCTCTTGACTTTATGTAATTCATATTATCCTCTGAATATTTTCATTTTATAATGTATTAAAAGAAGCTTTAAATACTATGGAAGTAACTATGTGTAGAGGCGTTGTTTCTCATATATTGAAGCACCACGTCTGTTTACCTTCCTGAGAAAGTTGTCTTCTGTGAGGATCAATGTGTTGTGTGCGTGTGTGTGTGCGTGTATGTGTGTGTGTGTATACATATGTGTTCATGCTTGTCTGCATGCAAACACACATAGATATGAGACTGTAGGCAGATTTCTATCATTAGTCTATGTGCAAGTAAGATTCTTTGTAAATTATTTGTCTTAAAATCTGTTCTAAAAGCAATGCATTAAAAAACTCATTTGTTGTAAATGGCAAATAGGCTATGAGGGCATGTTTGGGTTTGGGGAAAGAGTATCATGATCAGTAAACCGTGTCTCTCTTTTTTTGCACTTTCTTTGTTGTTTTAGAGTTTAGACGTTTAGGAAAGCATCCATTTTGCTTTGATTACTTTCTGTCTCTTTGTTTGGCTTGGACTCAAAGACTGTTGATCTAGGAGAGAACCTAGAGCTGATCTGCTCTGACTCTCTCATTTCACAGATGAGGAAACTGAGGACCAGAGAGGGGACGTTCTTAGCCAAACCTGTAGAGATTTGTGGTTGAGTGGAACTAGAAATACAATCTGTTGCTTGTTGTTAGATCCTTTCTCTGCTTTCCACTTTCTAAGAGTTTGTCATAGGTATAATGGCTAGTTTTTAATAGTCGATTTGACACAATCTAGAATCACCCAGGAAGAGTCTCAATGAAGTATTGTATAGATCAGGTTGGCTAGTGAGCATATCTGAGGGGGATTGCCTTGCTTATGTTACTTGATTTGGGAAAGACTCAGTCCACTGTGGGTAGCACCATTTCCTGGGCTTGGTCCTGCACTGTGTAGGGGAGGAGAAAGTGCAGAAAGGCAGCTGAGCAGCAGTAATCATGCATTCATTCACTCTTCTCTGCTCCTGACTGTGGGTGTGATAGGAATAGCTGTTTTGAGTTCCTGCTGCCTTGAGTTCCCTGCTGTGGTGGACTCTGAGCTAATGTAAACCTTTTCTCTCTGAAGTTGCTTTTTGTCTTCTGATATTTTATCACAGCAACAGAAATGAAACCAGAACATAAGATGTCATAAATAATACTGCTCTCCACTTGTAAACATTTTATAAATATTTTCATGACACTTCCATATATACATACACACACACACACACACATATATATATAATGTCATAAGACCCTCCTAACAACCAATGAGATAAACTTGGGCATTTTGGACTGTATTTTAAATATAGAAGAATGATTAGAGTCTCTTGTCCAAAGTCACATGTTATGTGAGTTTTAGAAGTATAACCAAAAGCCAGGCTGGTCAGTTCTGGTTTACTGTTCCCGTGTTGTATAGGAAAATAAAGAGGGGGAGAATAGTGGTTTATTTAAAAAACAAACAAAAACTAAAAGCTACTTTAAGTTTATCTTGTAAATATTATATTTAGTGTCAGTCTATCATATGAAGAATTTCCCCTCAGTGTATTCTGTGCTGACCCTACACAGTTTAGGCAGATACCCGAGCTGTGATCAGCATGGGTCTGTGAGATCACTTTACGTACCATCCAGGAAGCAGTGTTACATCTAATGAACATGGGGACCCCTGAGCCTGCAAAGGTCCGAAGGAATGTAAAAAAGGAAAGACTTTAGACACATGGAATGCAGAATGTGAGCCGGAAGGTAAGATGGGAGAAGAGGACCCAAAGGCAGGGTAAGTATTACACTAGTTGCTGTGTCTCAGGATTTTGGGGTGCAGAAGAGGTGAGGGGTAACCAATGTCCACAGCTCAAAGTTGGCACTGAGAGTTGTTCTATGCTCCAATTCTTTATTGACATACGCCCTTGCTCTGGGCAGGAAAGTCCAGGCAGTAGCTTCAGTGAGTGGACTTTCATTCACAACCTTCTGGTAGACATGAGCAAATTTAATAAAAAAACCCAGCTAGTAATTATTAAGATGAGCTAATTGTGATAAAGATAACACTTATTGAAAGTCTAATAAGTGCCAGGCACAATTCTAAATCCTTGAGGTGTATTGATACACTGAATTTTCACGGCTCTATAGATGAGAAAAAACACAGTTCTGTGAAGTGATTTCTTCTTTTTTCTAAATTGGTTTTATTTTTAATTTTTTAAATTAAAAAATTTTTTTGACCTTTGAAATTCAGTTAACTTTATTTAAATTGAAAAACATTTCTGAAAACTGAACTTAGCAAAGTCCCTTTTGATACATATATATATGTATATATCTCACAATAAGTATTTCTAAGGCTGAAATATATGTGTTAACAAGACCAGTTTTCACTTTGGATTTTATTCTTTGAACAAACTGTAGAGAATGGAGAGAAAACATAGGTTATTTACTGCCGAGGGTTCGAACCAGCGACCTGGTGCAGTGATGATTAGGGATGAGTAAGCACGCCGTTTGCCAGCCCATGCTGCCGCCAGTACCGGGGACATTCAGATGCAACGGGGAGTCTAGTCAAGCAGGGACTCGTTTATTGCAGGTATTACAGAGCTTATAAAGGCACCTGGAACTCCCCTCCACCCAGGGTGTATCTTAAGGATGGTCACGCGCTGATCATGCACTCCTCAGCAGTGAAGAAGTATCCTTCAGACTTTCAAAACAAGCCAGGCTGCACCCCCAGTAACTTCCTTTTGGACCTACGCCATCCCCACAATTTACAGAAGTCATCTACATATGTACTCAGGTACACATTTGGTGACAGAAAAAGACTTCAGAATGTTCTGGCATCTGAAAGGCAGTTCTCAAAGGCTGTGTCTCAGATTCTATCCAGGCTTAAGATCCTTCTTCATCTTCAATCTTGGGAGCCAAGCAGTACTTTAAATGTCCCATGTCAGCAATTTTAGCTGTGTGCATGTCTACATGTGGGTACATGCACATGAGTGCAGATGCCCATGGAGGCCAGAAGAGGGTATTGGGTTCCTTAGAACTGGAGTTAAAGGCTGTTATGAGTCACCTGATATGGGTGCTGGGAACTGAACTCGGGTCCTCTATCAGAGCAAGAAGTGTTCTTAAACACTAGGCCATCTCTTCAAGCCCCAAAATGTGTTTTGATTTTGTGTGTTTTTGCTTTTGTTTTGGAGTTGGGAATTGAACCCAAGGACTCACACATGCTAGACCAGTGCTTAACCCAAACTTGGAGTGACTCCTTCTTATAGATGAGAACAATAGATTTAAGACTAGAAGAAAAGAAATAAAAGTATTGACATCACACTGCTCAGAAGTGGCAGAGTTGAGCTTCCCAGTAGAGCCTTGGGATTAGTCACCATGCTGTATAGGTAAATGCTGGATAAATGTTGAATGATGCCAGTTAAAATCGGTTCCTTGGTGTCTCAGTGTCATTTTAGCTTCTAGACATGCTGCTGTGTTCCTTGTTCATGACAGAACATCAATGCTCTCAGGAGTAACAAGTACAGAGTCAGCCACAGAGGTCTGACTCTGCAGGCTGGTCAGTTTCCTTCAAGACAGTGAAAACCACTTAGCTGAAATCCAGGCAAGCCACAGCCTCACCAACAAGTGGTTCTTCATGTGTCTTAGAACATGTCTGTCTCAGAAGATGTGTGCTCAGGATTGCGGGTGTGGCTTTCCCAAGCCCTTCCTCACTTCTGGTATCTGGGGATGCAGGAAGAGATGCCTTTTGAAAGGCAGAGTGAGGATCAGTCCTCCTGGGGACTAGAACCAGTCCCCTTTCAGTGAGGAAGAAAAAGGGGTTTAAGATTGGGACCAAGAATAATTCTGCTTTCATCGATTTAGGTCATTGGAGGGTTGTAAGTGTTCCTGAAACTCCCCTTCTTTGCAACAGATTTACGGTTAGTGATTTGCTCAAGGGAGGTTTCAAGGGAGTCCTGCAGAGCTGTAAGCTGCTATGGTTATGAAATGGAGCACATGCTTTCTGCCAAGGAAGTTTTGTTTTCTTCGTCAGCTCAGTGGTCATGCAGGGAAAAGGGCCACCTACAGGACCACAGGCAAGTTTAGAGGCAAAGAAAGAGGCTCGGCTCTGGAATAATTGTCACTGAGTGTTCAGTTAGACTTCTGGCCTGCCTTCTCTTGTTGGTTTGGAAAAGCCTCAGAAAAACCCGAGCCACCGAGGCTGCTACACCGCTGTACGGCAGTGTTGGAATCTTGAAACCAGTCAGTACAGAACAATAGGATTTAAAACTGGGAAAGAGATCCATCTTCAGGGTTGGAACAAGCAACGTTTCCTTTGTTCTTTCGAAATGGTTTAGCATCTCCAGATTAGTCTGTGAGGCTGTGAATAGTCGCAATCCACCTAGCTGTTGTTACTCTCAGGAGACAGATGAGAAGGAAATCTGCTTTACTCACCTGTGAAGCGTTTCTCTGTGAGAAACCAACCAAACAGGCAAACAACTTGATAAGCCAACATCTAATGAATTTGAACATCTCTATCACTATAAAAAAATTAATTTGCGGGAGTATGTGTTTGGAAATACATGTGTTTCATATTCAAAGGCAGAGCGGTGTATTTATCTAGCAGTTTAGGGCATTGTTATTAGTCACATGTAGTCAATATTCCAAATGTTTAAGTTTCCTGTTCCCTTCTGAACACAAAGAGGGAAAGATGCCTCTGCCTCCCTCATGCGCTTTCCCCTAGGGTCCTGTTTATGAGTGATGTCAGCTTGGGAGGAGCTGCTTGCTGTCAAGCTTAGTGGGCGGCTGGGGAAGGGGCTTGCTCCTTACTTTAAGCTCAGGAGATCAGGCAGTTGAGTGGTGGTTCCCATGAGGGCAGAGTCCCCACTTACTTATGACTTCTGGTCAGGCACTGGAAGTGCTGTCCTTGGGATGTCTTAAAAAGAACTATTCAACCACAGAGGGAGGCTGGGAGCTTGGAAGGGGATGTGATAATCTAAGCCTATAAGTTGCAGCTGTGTGCTTAAAAATGGGTATACAAGTGACCCTAGATAGATAGATGCTGTTGACTGCTGGAACCCTAGGGTTAGATGTGTGTGTCTATTTCACTGAGGTAGTCTACCCCACCTTAAAGGTAGATGTTCCCTTTAGGGGCAGGGAAGAGTCTGCAGATTTGTTTGCTTGTGACAGTTGGAAGGTCAGGGATATAAGAATGATGGAATCAAATGCTTGAGGGTTCTTACCCCTTGGGGAACATTTGCTTTAGAGACTTTGTGTACCCTTGATTACTGAAGGTGGTGGTGGTGTTCAGGGACACTGGTGGTGCTGAATTTGGTTTAAGAAGTGAGAGGATGTAAGATTCTCAGGCCTTCTCAGAATGGAAACTTGCAGAGTGTTAGTGTCATGAGCAGTCAGGTACAAGAATCCTGGCTCTCTCCTAGTCACCAGGAGGAGGAAACTGAGCAGTATCTGCACCTGCTCCTGGTCCTGGAACTCTCCTTGTAGCCTCCTCTGGATCCCTGGATATTAGGAAGCTTTTAGCTGTGCTTAGGTCTGCACATATGTGGTATTGTTACTGTTATTATTATTTTATTTTTTAATGAGACAGAGTCTCTTTATATAGCCCAGGCTGATCTCCAACTAGGGACCTTTCTGCCTCCACTTCCTGAATGCTGGGACTACAGACATGCCCCATCATGCCTGGCTCCTCATCATGTTTAATTCTACAAATAATATCTCTATTTTAACTACATTTATTGACATATGTGGGGTGAAAGGGGAAAGGGCTTAAATTAAACCAAATATGGAGGCCAGGAGGACAACTTCATGGTAGAGTATGTGCCAAGCATGTTAAAGCCTTGGGTTCAATCTCCAGCACCTCAAACTAAATACAGAAACAAAGGCTACTAAATTTTATGAAATTTGAGTTCAACTAAGGTATTATATAATAACTAAACTGCAAATGAACCACATTAAAAAATCTAATAGGTTAATTTCAGTCAGAACCAAGGTAGTACTGTTTTTAACTTTTTATTTTGACATAATTTCAGTTAGAGCAAAGTTGTGAGAATAGCACAAATCTTCTCCTATGCTTTTCATCCAGAACCTTCAAATGTTAACAGTTTCCCACTTTTGTGCTCTCTTAAGAAAACTCTGTGTGAGGCTGGAGAGATGGTTCAGTGGTTAAAAGCACTGACTGCTCTTGCAGAGGATCCAGGTTCAATTCCTAGCATGTATATAGTGGCTACAAACCATCCTTAACTCTAGTTCTGGGGGATCTGATGCCCTTTTCTGGCCTCCAAAGGCACTGAATGACTTGGGTGCACTTGCATACATGCAGGCAAACACTCATACAAATAAAATAAATAAACATTAAAAAAGAAAAATCTACAGATGTGATGGCTCTGTACCTGTAAATTCTTTCTGATAGGTTTTCTAAAAATGGGGCCACCATGCTGTACAGCCCTGGTATCATTAGCAATATCAGAAAGCTAATATTAACACAATGTAATTATTCGAGCTATAGACCAGATTTGCATTTTGTCAGTTATCCTAGGAACAGCCTTTATAGAAAGATAAAATCCCAGACCATGCTCTGCATTTGGTTATTGGTCTCTTTATGCCCCTTTACTCTGGAATATTTTCCTACTCTATCTTCAAAGCAATACATGTTTAAAAGCATCTGCAGTAGATTAAAGGAGAGAATCAAAATCTCATCAAGGCTACTAGTTTTCCTTTAATTTTTGTAATTGGAATTTCTTATGAGTAGAATTTTTAATTGGATACGTGGTTACCTGTTCAAAGACCACATTTCCCAGATTATCTTTAGATGTGACCATGTGGCTAAAATCTTGGGCAGTAAGAGGGGAGCAGAAATAGAGGAAGTAACACCGAGAGCTTCTAGATCACATCCTTAAAGGAAAAGGGTGGACATTTCTTCTTTGTTTTCTTCTGTATGTGTATGGGGTGTGTGTGTGTGTGTGTGCACTCACTTGTTATGTGTTTGGGCACACGTGTGTACAGGTGCATGTGTGTGCGTATGTGTGCATGCAGATATCTGATATCATTGCTGTCCTCCTTGTGTATCGAGGCAGGGTCTCCTGCTGAACTGGTAGCTTGCATTTTTGGCTAATTTGTCTGGCCAGCTTTCTTTAGGGGTTCCCAAGTCTGCCTCCCATGTGCTGGGATTATGGCAGGTTGCCATGGGCTTGCAAGGCAGGTGCTTCACCCACTGAGCCATTTCCCCAGTTCCCTTTTGTGTTCCTTAATTTTGTAGTGTGGGATAAGGACTTGAAGTATGACAGCTTCCTGGTGAGCTACTTGGACCAAGGATGGATCAACAAGATCCTTGATAATTGTGAAGCAACCAAGCAGTCCTTGGCTCCCTCACTCCATTACCTCCTTTACACACCCTCATGGGGATTGAGGTACTTAGTAGAACACAGTTGCTGTACGGGTAGCACCCCAAGGAAAACAAGCAATAATTAATTACTTTTAGCAAATATTTGCACCTTATTCTTTTAAGAGTTATTTAATTTAATTTTATGCGTATGAGTGTTTTGGCTGCATGTATCTAAATGTACCGCACGCATGCAGTGCCCGTGCAGGCCAGAAAAGGGCATTGGATCCCCTGGAACTGGAGTTACAGATTGTTTGAGCTGCCATGTGGGTGCTAGGAATGGAACTCTGGTCCTCTGCAAGAGCAGCAAGTGCTCTTACTTATGAAACATCTCTAGCTTCCCACCTACCCTTTCAACATGAGAGAAAGAAAAAAAATTCCACCTTGTATGAGTCACTATGATGTTGAGTCTCTTCCTTACAGCAGCTGTACTGTAAGCAACCTGACCCAAGCCATTGTTTAAATCATTGTTGAATGATTTGCTCAAATCTTCGCTCAAATCTCTGGAAATACGGCTGCCAAAGCAGAACAGGAAGAGCCGGCACTATACCCCTCAACAGATGACAGTGAGGCTCCCTTGTGTGCCATTTTATACTGGCAGTTTTATGAAACTGGTGGATTTGCCCCCTTTCTGCTCTTACTTAGTTTTTTTGTAAGTCATTACATTTTCTCATTTGCATTAGTGTCAGTCAAAGTTTGTTCTTTGTGAAACTGCAAAGCTGTCTTTGTTATGCAAATTTAACCTGAGAGGAATTTTTGGTTTAAAAGAGCTGCTCCTGCAATTTCCACTTGTTGACATCAGGTGGCAGTATAATTGTGATCTGAGAGGCTTCTGCAGCTTTGCTGAAGACACCAGGGTGAGTCAGTCCCTAAGCTAAACTTTTGCCAAAAAGATGATCTTTTCCCTTAAAAAATATGCAATGCAAACTGAAGAAAATTCACAGAAATAAAAACAGACCTTTTATATATATTCTTTAGCATATTGAAGACAGAACATGGTCTTGTTATTAAAGGTACACAGCAACCCCTTCCTCCCTCCCTCCCTCCCTCC
>NW_008360326.1:6257571-6271779 GCF_000622305.1 Nannospalax galili
GGGTGGATTGGGACCTGGAGCCCTGTCCAGCTCTGTCCACAGCCTCCATTATGGTCCCTGTGGGGCCTTTTTTCTTTATAGAGTGATTTTTATAAAATTATAAGCACACGTCTACATGTTTTACACATGTGTACATGCTATACGTATGTGTACATGTATCAATGCTAGCCATAGCTTTGTTTCTAGTAACAAGAAAATAGTGGCTTGGGGTATAGCTTAGTAGTAGAGCTCTTGTATAGGATGTATAAGAAAGGGTCCATGTTTAATCCTCAGAACAATAAAACCTAAAGAGAACTTCCACACTGAACAAATTTCATATATATACATATATATGTATAATATGCTAGGTATGTGACATAATAAATATTATAAAAAGAGATAGGTTTCAGGACTGGAAAGATTGCTCAGTGGTTAAAAGCACTGACTGCTCCTGTAGAGGCCCTGGGTTCAGTTCCTAGCACCCATATGACTGCTAACAACTGTCCATAACTCCAGTTCTAGGGGATCTGACATCCTCTTCTGACCTCCACAGGCATTGCATGACACAGGTGCACTTATATACTGCAGTCAATACACTCATAGACATAAAATAAAAACAATAAATAAAATATTTTAAAAAGACAGGTTTCCACTTCTGTGGCCGCCCCTCCACTCTTCCGGTGCTGGGTGCTGTCTCCGGGCACTGCTCCTCTGCTTGCACGGGCGCCGCCTATGAGCACATGGTTACCGCCTGCTGGGCGCAGCCTCCCATCGCGTGAGTGCTGCCTGCAATCGCACAGGCGTGGCCTTCTGGGTGCCGCCCCTGATCGCATGGGGCTGCCCTTGCTCCTCACTGTGGACACAAGCTGTGGTTGCTTTTCGGCTCGGTCCGGCACTGAGGCAGCTCTTCTGCTCACCCAGGCCTGGGCTGTTCTTCTGCTGGCTGTGGTGCTGCCTCCGCTCTTCACTACTTCTGCTGGGTTCCGGACCCCAGGGCTGATGAGGATACTGTGTCAGCAGAGCCACATTCAGACACAGGAGACCAGGTTCGTTGAGGCAGATCCGGTTTATTGTAGAAGGGCACAAGCTTATATAGGGGTGGGGATCCAATCAAGAAGTTACTACTTAGATCTTTGGTAGGGCTGTGTCCTATCATGACATCCCAAGTTAGGCACCTTATTAGCATAATGTGTTTCAGGTTACTTAGGTTCCGGTTTCTTGATAGGGCCTGGGTTCCTGGGAATCACGTGACCCAGGCTGTCTAAGTGTTGCAATTTGGGATCTCAAGGGTAGTGATTAGGGAGTGGCAAGCTCTAGGCATCAGTCTCATGACCTGCCAATAGGAGCAAATGTCCCAAGGCGTTCCTTGTGGCTCTAGCGTTCTGGCCCTTGCCTTGGGCCTGCTGTATGGCTGTCAATAAGACTTTCACCCTAGGCTCAAGCCTGTCTCCCACACATTTCCACAGATTTGCAATCTCACCCATAATGTATATTTAAAGATACAGAAAGTAGATTAAGGACAGACTCAAAATATTAAGGACTGGCAGGATGGCTCGGTGGGTAAAAATGCCTGCTAACAAGCCTGACAGCCTGAGTTCAGTCCTCAGGGTCCACATGATGGAGGGAAAGAAGTCCTACAAATTGTGCTCTGACCTCCACATGCACATGTCCCTCCATACACACACTTTACTGTAATTTTAAACATTAATAAAAAATAGAGGCTGCCAGTTTTCTTTTAATTCTCATTTTTTAATGATATGACTCACTGAGCTCTGTAGCAAATGCTTAGTCTTCATTAGAGTTTCTCATTAATAAAAAAAAAAGAGGAGACAAAAAAGGAGAAAATTTTCAAAAAGGGAAACTTTTAAAGCATGAGACTGAGACTCAGCTCCAGCATGGCTCTGATCCCAAAGTTAGTAATTTCCTGGAAAAACCAAACCTATTTGTCACAGGAGGCAGTTTTCTGGTGACATTGTAGCCTCTGGGCAGGACAAATTTCCCTATTCTGTATTTTTGTCTCCTAAATTTGTAAGTCAACATGTTTAGGCCTTATAGTATTGCTAGGAAGTATTATTTCTGTCTCCATTTTACACATGAGAAAATGGGTGCATAGGGAGGATTAACAAACTGGTTCCCAAGGTCACACTAGTGAGAGACAGCCAGGATCCAAACAGACACCTGGATACCAGGTTCTGTGCTTTTAGTCACTTTCCTCTCCATGGATGCTTGTAGTGTGGAAAGGGTCACCTATGACAGGAAACACATCACTTGTTCTGGAATTCCACCCCAGTTCAACTTAACTTTTTCTTCTATTATTTGGGAATAATGCCACACGTCAATAATCAGCAAATGCATAGATTGGCGCTTTGGTTGATGTTTTGTTTTCAACATCTTTGCTCTCAGTTCAGAGAGTTTCAGGACCCTCAACTCATTGGGTTGCTGTGAACTGGTTAATGGTACTTGCTCACTGAACACAGCATGACATATGGCCTCCTGGTGAGAACACATGCAAGAAGACTAGGTCACATGGGAGAGAGGAAGTCAGAGAGAATCGGAGGCCAGAATTGCTGTATTTAAAAAAATAAAACAAACTTAATAATTTACTCTCACAGGAACTAACTAATGTCTGAAAGAAGGACATTAATCCCCTTTGAGGGCAGTACCAGTCACCTCCTTATTCTTAAAGGCTCTATTCTCTCTTTTCTCACCACACCGAGGATTAAGCTTCTGGTATGTAAATCCTTGAGGGATACACTGAAACCATGTTCAAACCAAAGCAGGTGCTCAAATGAAATGAACAAAGTGGACACAATTGGCCTGGGAATAAGGGATCCCTCCCTGTCTTCCTGTCTATCACATCGCACAGTGAGACACACTTTTGACATCCCATTCTTTTTAGGAGGTCAGAGCTTCTCATTAAATAAATTAATCATTAAGTCAAGAACACGAATGTCAATATAGATACAAACTGTTAATTTTCCAGTCACCGATGCTTCCAGTGCCCAAAGGACCTGAGGCCATGGCATGTCGTTTACGTAGCCAGGGATTGCGATGTGGCAGGGTGGGTCTGGACCAACACAGAATGCGCAGGATTCCATGCAATTGTCCCAAATGAGATTTTCTTCCAGTTTGAGAAATGGACACTTCTTGGCCACAAACGCTGAACACATCTAAGTGATTAGGTATATCTGTTCCCTTTGACAGTTTTATTTCCATTTTAAAATAGATGGTACTATTTCTTACTTGTAACTTGGCCTATGGTTGCCTTAAAGTCAAGAGCATGATTAAGAAAGAAAAAGAAATCTTGATTATTTGTCATACTGTGGAAAATCTGACAGTGGCTTCAGTTAACAGATGAGACCCCAGAGGATTTCTCAGTCTGATCCTCCCCCAGTGTTCTGTTTAATTGAGTCGAGGAAAACAGCCTTAGCGGGGACCTTGGACGGCTGCCGAATGAAGCCATCATGGCTATGTGAGTGACGCTAAAAATCTTTGCTGTGCCCTGAGCTTTATTCCCCCATTTTTTTCCATGTTGCTCTTTCAGGCTGCTGAAGTGTGGCGGTCCAAAGCTGACGGTATTAGTGAGATGTGGTGGAGAAAGCGCTGGAATGGAACGGGGGGAGATGTGAGCTGCAGCTGGCTTTGCTGTAGTTGGCTTTGAGGACTTGGACACGCTTCCTTCCCTCTTTGGATCTCACTTTCTGTATCTGTGCTTCCAGTTCATGGCAATTCTGCCATGGAGAAAGGAGCCTAAATGGGTCAGGTATGGAAAATCATTGTTTGAGGCACACACACAGTTGATATTCTGGAAATGGAATTTTTCAAGTGTGTTTGGCACATGTGAAAGCAAGGGTGGCCAGAGGAGGATGGACTGCCAAGACGGCTCTGGAGACACATCTATGAAGCTTTTCCTCACATCTTCTCCTGTGGAGCCTCTCCATCCCTCACACAACTGCTGAAGCGATAGGATGAAGTTGATAGATTCTGAACCAGAGTACAAGGGCAGAGACTTCATCTGTTGTGTCCTTAGGTATCTCTCTAGTGCTACCTAGCACAACACCCTGTGCCAGTTGGGCACAACACTCATTATCTGTTGAATTAATGAGGCATGCATACTTAAAAGTTATTCAGTAGTTAATCATGGATTTCCAATTGCTAACTTAAAACCTAAATGCTTAAGTTGGGCATGGGGTTCATACCTGTTAATCCCAGCACTTGGAAGGCAGAAGCAGGAGAATTGCTGCAAATTTGTGGCCAATGTGGTGGGTGTGGTAAGTTCTGGTGAGCAGAGCTTCAAAAACTCACACACACACAAAATCATAAAATAAAAAGCAAAAACAAAAACAAAACCCTTGCGATTTTACCTGTCAGTACTTTTGTCATTTTGTGCCAGTGACACCTTTATCTACATCTCCTGGTCAGTCACAATGTTTAACACTTTTATGCCTTCCTGCATGTTAGGTTTGCCAAGAATTATTTTTTTTAAAATTTCTGACTAAGAACTTTCAATATATGAATGAGGTGTGGGCACAGATGTTCTCAAATAGTCCCTCTTAGACCGTACCAAAAAGTGCTGCAGTACTCAGATTGGGTGAGGCCTATGGACCCTGGAGCAATTTAGTCTGTGGTTTTGGTTGAGAGTAAGTGTCTCATGGGTGAGGCTCAGCCAAGGGAGGATTGTCTTCAAGTTCATTCACATGACTGTTAGCAGCCTAGGTTCCTTTGAGGTTTCTGGCTGTTTGATTGGAGACTTCCCTGATCCCCTCCCATGTGGCCTCCCCATGGGGCAACTTGTCATGTGTCCACACTTCTATCTTATGTTATTGGTTACATAGACCAAGCCCTGGCACAGGATGGGGGGGACCACATAGGGTGTGAACACCTAGAACTGTGGGCCACTAAGAGCCATCTCATGGGAGGCCCCAGGCAGAAAAGGCTTTTTGTCTCAAGTGCAAAGTAGTTTTGTAAAGAACTTTCTAGGGAGGCTGGTGCCCAATTTATGACCTCTGGTGTGTTTGGGAATGTCTTTCTCTGTGCATTTTGTTATGGCTTGAATGTTTGTGTCCCTTCCCAAATACATAGGTTGAAATCTAATCCCCGCTGTAATACTATTCCTAAGAAGGGCCTTTAGGAAGTGACTGGGTCATGAGGGCAAAGCCCTTACCAATGGCATTAGTGCCCTTCTAGAAGAACCCAAGGGAACCTGTTTACCCCTTTGGCTATGTGAGGATATGGTAAGAAAATGCCAAGTACGGGGCTGGGAGGATAAATCAGTTGGTGAAGTATTTGCTTTGCAAGCACGAGGCCCTGAGTTGGAGCCCCAGGAACCACGTTTTAAAAAGAAAATGCCATGCATGGTGGTATATGCTTGTAATCCCAGTGCTAGAGAGGCTGAGACAGGACAATCCCTGGGGCTTGCTGGTCTAGCTTGCTTCACACTGGGCTAGTGAAAGACCCTTTCCTGAAGAAAAGGTGAATGGCACCTGAGGAATGCCACCCAAGGTTGTGTGCCTGCATGAATATATACATATACATACAAATAATGCCAGGGATGAGGAACAGGTTCTCATCAGACACCATGTCTTCCACAGCTCTAACCTTGAACTTCCCATCATCCTCTGGGAACTATAAGCAACACATTCCAGTTGTTTAGCAGTCTGAGGTATTTTGTTAGAACAGCCCCTAATGCTGCAAGACACAAACTTCTTTTTTGAGCCTTTGGGATTTTAATCCAAATGCTTTTTACAACTTTATATACATGGTTTTGGCTAGCATAGCTTCTGATTATTAGCAAGAAAGATGAGCAGCGTGTACAATCAGGAAAATGCAATCTTGGCCTTAAGCCATCATGCTTTCTAGACTCCAGCAGCAAATGAGAACCAAAGTTTCTAAGTTTTGCTTTATAAGCATGCATTATTTTCAGCACTCTGAGGGTGGGTGTCAAGAGGGCAGAGGAGTGCCTAAGGCATGCTGAAATGAGAGATGTAAAAAAAAATCACTTGCTTTGTGGTTACTTCTACTGCATATGAATTATACTTGTGTATTGTTCACATAGTGATTTTATAATTAGTTAGAATAAAAGTCATCAAGGAATGACAGTCAATGCTGTTGTTCCCCAGAACCTAACAACTAAACTGACATGAGAGATACATTTCCAAAAGGATATATTTCAGATTCAAAGGGTCAGAGTGGGTTGTCTGGAAGTGGATTGGCATACCAGTATGCAAGGTTTCGAATCTACAGTTCTGTTCCTTTCTTTGCCCAGGCAAAGCTGTAGAGTCCTCGGGGGCATGGTGTGCTGATCAGTTCTCGTCACTTGACACAAACCTAGAAATACCTGGGAAGAGGGACTCTCGATTGAGGAATTACTTCCATCAGATTGGTGTGTGGGTCTGGGCTGTATAAGAAAGGTAACTGATTGGGGGCTGGGGAGATGGCTCAGAGGTTAAGAGTACTGACTGCTCTTGTAGAGAACCTGGGCTCAATTCCCAGCACTCAGATGGTGGCTAACAATCGTCTATAACTCCAGTTCCAGGGGATCTGATACCCTCTTCTGACCTCCTCAGGCATTGCACAGCATGGGTGCACTTATAAACTGCAGGGAATACAACCATTTAACTGGTAAATATAATAAAAAATAAAATAAAAAATAAAAAGGAAAGGCAGCTGATCAAACCAGTGGAAGTGAACCAATAAGTAGAATTCCTCCATGGTTTCTGCTTCAGTTCCTGCCTCCAGGTTCCAGTTTTGAGTTTTCTGCCCTGCCTTCCCTCTATGATGGATTGTGACCTGGGAGATGTAAGATGAAATAAACCTTTTTCCGCCTCAAGTTGGTCAATGTTTTATCATAGTAACAGAGAACCAGACTAGAACACATGATATAGTGAGGAGGCAGGGTGGTGATAGTTAAGGCTGTCCCTAAGCTAGGAAGATACCAGCCTTTCCTGTCCACACTTTTTTATTTTATTTGTGTGTGTGTATCAGGGGGGGGGTTCATGTATGTGTGTGTAGAGACTAGAGGGCAACCTTGGGTCCACCTTGGTTTTTTGAGACAGGGTCTCTCACTGCGACCTTGGCTTTGCCAGTTTGGCAGACTGACTGGCCAGAGAGCCCCAGGGATGATCATGTCTTCACTTCCCCAGCTCTGAGATCACAGGTGTCCACCACCAAGTCTGGCTATCTCCCCAGCCCTCTTTCTACCCTTCATTCAAGCAGAATAACTCTGAATTTTTAGTTAATGTTGGGATTCATATAACCCGATTTCATTTTGAGAAAAGATTTTGCAACTTCAAAAAGAAAAAAGAAACAACAACAACAAAACATGTAGCCTGGGAGACAAGCTACTGGACCACGGCAGGGGACATCTCTGAGTACACGCTCTAATTTTGGTAGCCAACAGAGTGAGCAGAGACACCGAATGGTGGGGTGGGGGGTTCTCTTCTGAATTTTTCCCTCATGGGAACCAAATTCTCCTTCTAATGATACTACTTTTGGTTGAAATGCTGTTATCTGCTGGAATTACTCTAAAAAATTCAGGATAGTCTTCCTAAGAATGTCTTGGTCTTTCATCAGCAGATTCGCCACCCTGAGTTCACTTGAAACTTGCCCTGGTAGAGAGTTTTTCCTGATTGTCTGGATCCTTCTTTGTCATGAGAGCATGACAGGATGCTTGGCAGTGATACCAAGTCTTACTGTCATTTACTCCTAAGTGATACCTTGTTTCCTACCTGACACTTTTAGTAAGTTTGCATTCCCCCTTCCTGCATGAATCCAGACACAAGACCAAGAGAAACAACAAAAGAAAGACTTCATTTTGAAAGAATATCCCTAATCCATCACGGCTGTGACATATGACACTATCAATTAGAAAGCCTGGGCTCTGGCTGTTCCCAAAAGAAGCCACGTGCTGACCTTCTGATCAGTTTCCTTGGGGACTCCAAAGGTCAAGGGGCATCTGTTTGTCATTTCCTTCCACAACAGTGCCATTTGCAGAGTGGGCAAGAATACATAAGGATGGTGTGGGTATTCTTTTTTGGCTTCTCCTTTGCTAGTCTTGAGAAGGATCTTGGGAATGGTGGCTGCTGGTGCTGAACTCTGAGACTCTATTAAGAACGAAGACTTCAGAGCTAGGGACATGCTCAGTTGGTAGAGTGCTTGCCTAGTGTGCACAAGGCTCTGGGTTCAATCCCCAACACCACATATACTGGGCATGGTGATACATGGGTGAGATCCTAGCACTTGGGAGGTAGAGGCAGGAGAACCAGAAGTTTAAGGTCATCCTTGGCTACATAGTGAGTATGAGGCCAGCATGTGGTACATGATACCTTGTCCTAAAAACAAAGAATGAAGATCCCAGTTAGGTGTGTATGCTTGTAATCTTAACGCTTGGTAGGCTGAAGCAGGATTGTGACTTGGAGGCCAGGCTGGTCTACATAGACAGACTGCGACAAAAACTGAACAAAACAAAGCAAACCAAGACTGCAAATAGTATGTGATCTTGTGGCCAGGCTGTGCTTGGAGGAGAAGACTCTGTATTTCATCAGTGGGGACCAAAGACAAGAACAGAAATTTCAGCAGAAAGTGCAGTTCTAGATATCAGCTGGATTTCCCAGCTGTCATGGCGTGAGAAAGAAATGCACAGAAAAGTAAGATTTCTGTAGGTCAGATGCTTCCAAAGGGAAGAACTCTGTCAATGTGGAGAGGAAGAAATTGAATTGATTTTCAGGTTATGCTTTCTTACAAGCCAAAGTCTTCAAATAGTGGGTTGCTAATGGCAGGAACAGTCTAAGGAAACTGATGCAACTAGAGCTTGGCACCTAGTGCTTAAAATGACAACAGTAACAACCATGCTCTAACAGAATGGGGCTGTTACCTATCTCATGTTCATGCAGAGTGATGAGAGAGCCAAGGTAAACATGGAGATGGTTTAGGTCTGTAAGCAAACCACAGCAGGGTGACTTGCTGCTAATTGTCTGAATAATTCTTTCTGCCCTCACATTGGTCTCCTGTGATAAACTAGGTGCTGGAGTGCCAGGAAGTTACTCTCTCATGGGTCTGGAGGCTTGAAGTTCAAAGTCAAGCTGTTGGAGTGGGGGCTGCTTCCTCTCATGCACCTGCAGAGTGCATCCTGCCTCCATGACTTGCCTGGACCAAACGGGCAGGCTGGGAGTGTGCTGGGAGCCAGTGGAGGCTTGGGTCAGGGGCTGATGGTGAACAATGTATCCTCACACGGTATATTGCTTGTTTATGTTAAAAATCCCTCTTCCCTGTGAAAGAGAAGGAGTGAATTGAGAGGCTTTGAGTGGAGATGACAGGGTTTGGTCACAGATTGCAGACAGGGGTTGAAGGCCAGGAGTAGCCAATGATGACGGATTTCTTGCTTCAGAGACTGGCAGAGTTACTGACAGATGTGAGGAAGTCGGGAAGATGACCCATGCTGGGAGGGCAGCTGGCGAATTGACTTTTAAAGGGTGGATTCTGGCCTCATGGGTAGAAAGCTCGTCCTTCACCTATACGATCATTGTAACAGCATCACCAAGGCTGGCTTTCCATTGTGGCTGTGTGTGTGTGTGTGTGTGTGTGTGTGTGTGTTTTGTATACATGTGTGTATGTATATGTGTACAAGTGTTTGTGTGTATACACGCGTATGTGTGATTATGTGTGTGTGCCTGTATGTATGTGTATATATGTATTTACACACATGCATATGTATATACATGTGTATATGTGTATGTGTGTGCCTCTGTGTCTATGTGTTTGTGCATGTATATCTGTGTGTATGTCTATATGTATGTGTACACATGTGTACATGTGCATACGTGTATATGTGTATGCATTTATACATATATGTTTGTATATGTGTATGCATGTGTACGTATGTGTGTACCTGTGCATATGTATATATGTTTGTATATGTATATGTGTGAACATATGTATGCATGTGCACTTGTCTTTTGGGGGAGCATTGACCATCTGTCAGTTTCATGTGTCAGTGTCTAGATGTCAGTAATTAAAAAAATTAAAAAGCTCTTTGGAGCCTCTGTTTTTAATAGGTCTGTGAGCGATTCCTACCTACTATTTGTAAGTGATGTGTGTAGCTTTCAATGATTTATTATTGTCGGTGCTGGGAAAATATACACCTCCTTCTGCTTATTCAGTAATTAGTGTCTAATAAACTCCACCAAAGAACTTCTGTAGTTTTTCAAATACTAAATGTTTGACTTCTCAAATATCTATTTCTCTCCATCACTGACCACTATCCAACCATTTAACTGGTTAGTATAAGCACCAAGATAAATAAATGGAGACCTCTTAATCTGGAGACTTTGAGTGACAGCTTGGACCAAACCACCAGTCTTCCACCAAAAGAAAACACCAAGGTGACCCTTAACCACATTAGACACAGACATGTTTTGAAGGTCAGGTAATTTATTATTTTTTTTTTGAGGGAAAGAAAGGGTAAAGAATTAAATTTTATTAATTGCACATATATTTTCAGTTCCAAAGAGAAATACTCACTTAGCTCTGCAGTACTGAAAAATGTGTAGAATGACACAAAATATTATGAATTATAGAAGAGGTGTAGACGGTATGAATTTTCTAAATTAAAGTTGTTTTCCTCTCTCTCAGGGCTTTGTGATCTGTCACAAAGATGTCTTTCACTACAATGACTTTGTACAATGTCAGTATTTCTGATCAGATACAAACACCTGAAAAAATACATAGTTTTTTCATTCTCTCAGTATGATTTAGCCTTGAAATTGAAACGCTGTCATAAGAATTCATGGTCTGTACATTCTAGGAAAACAGCACACTGAAGTATCTTGGAGCTTTAAAACCATAGCTCAAACATACAGACATGCACATGCATGCACCCTTGCACACACATGTGGGGATATGCACACATTCACAGATACCCAGCATCTGAAACAAAATGTCCGGCAGGAAGGCTGAGGAGGAGCAGAGCGAACCCGAGAGCGCTCCCCAGAGCAGCTGCCTCATCAGTAAGCCTCCTCCTCTGTCACTTCCTCAGCTCAATATTGAGCTGCTCCAGGGTTCTCATGAGAGTGGTATATTAATTTAATAGACACTTTGCTGCAAATATTTCTCCCCCATTCATGCAGATTTTATGTCTCTGCCTTATCATCCCTTTCCCAAAGTGAGGCATTAGACATGGAGGGTGGGATCCCACGCTTGGTTGTGTGGAATTCCGTCAGCCATCAGTCGCTTTATTGAGGAGTTAACCGTTATGACAGACTCTCAGTCTTGAAGGGAGTTGTGCGTCCAGGTGGGTAAGAGGAAGCAGGGATAAATTAGGGACTGTGTCAGATCTGCAAGTTTGCTCCCCGGCAGTCCCTGAAAATTGAGTCTCACTTAGAAGAGTCCAGTTAATGGGCAAGTCTGTAGGACAACTGTTTAGAGAGGTTAAGACATTGCTGGAGAATTTGGTAAGCGTAATAATAGCCCCAGAAGTAGACAGTACCCTCAGATGGAACTTCAAAATGAATACTCCTCTGGTATGCTTACTCTAACACACTAAGTAAATGCTAGGCCCAGAGAATACCAATGTGGAGAGACTGCGGGTTGTTGGGCATTTTGAGGCACCCACGAGTAAAGAGCCCACTCTGTCGCCAGTTACGCTCAGGCTGGTCACTCACTTTTCTGACCACTGTGTCCACAGGACTTAAAAACCCAAGTGTGCCCACAGCAGAGACAGGACAGGGAAATACCACAATTAACTCTTGGCACTAGACCCTGCCTCCCATAGACAGCAACAGCTTCTCTTTCTTTTAATTTCAATTTTCCCATTAAATAACACTGACTAATGTCATTATTTCTTCCTATTTCTTTCTGGTCTCTGCCCAGCTGACCATGGTTTACTGTCTTACAAAGTCAGAGTCTTCATCCATCTTGCTGGCCTTCCCCGCATCTCTTTCTCTTTCTCTGTTACTTCCTTCTTTCCTTGCTTCAGTTTCACCTTCCCATCATGCCCTCCTCCACTGCCCTCTACTACCAGGCTTCATCTTTCACAGATGCCCTGCCCGTGGGCTTGGTGGCCCAATTACAGTTCAGTAAGGTCTATATGCAGACTTTGATAAAGAGTTACTGGGTCAAAATTGGTAGTTTAAAATTTTTTTCTATAGAGTTGGGAATTCTATAGAATCATTTGCAGATTATGGAAAAATTCCATTATAAGATACACTTAGAAAATAAATGAGTCTCCCCCGCCCCAATTGGCCACAATAAGAATAGAAACAAGAGGCTGGAGAGATGTCTCAGTGGTTAAGGACACTTACTACTCTCACAAAGGACCCGGGTTCAGTGCCCAGAATTCAAATAGTGGCTAACAATTGTCCATAACTCCAGTTCTAGGGGATTCCACTACCCTCTTCTGCCTTTTGTGAGCACTACATGTTTGTAGCACATTTACATACATGAAGGTGAGATAGACACATACAAATAAATAAAATATTAAAAAAGAATAAAAACAAGATGTCCTGTGTGTGATTATTGCATGCCTCGTAAGTGACAGGTAAGTTTAACCAGCTCCAGAAAAATGTGAAAGGACCTTCCATCCACCTAGCAGTAGTGTGACTTTGTTTTCTGACTGCAGACTTTCCTGTTAGAATTCAACATATTGCATGACATTTCCTGGGGAAGACCCCCAGGAACACCTGATAGGATACCAATAGACCAAAGGAATGATGCCATCCAAGTCCAGCTTGGTGAACCAATGAGTTTATTGGGGTTACTTACAGGAGCATGGTTGACTTGGGCATCTGTGTCACTAAAAAGCTCTACCCCAGCATGGGTGATAAGTCACAATAGCTACGTTACTGGAGTCCCCACCCTAGTCAATCTTCCGTCTCCGATATACTCTAGAAGCTCCCAGACCACATGCAGCTGGGGGTCAGAATGCTAGCTGGAATCTGGTGAGGGTCTGAGGCCACTTCCTCATAGAATGAGGGGGTGTCAGTTGTCCCTATCATGTGAAGGTCTCCTGCAGGTAATTACAGCTGTTGTGATTTCAGGACCAATGGTTATACCCTGTCTGGAGGACAGAGTTCTACCAAATAATCCAAATCATTTATCCTAGATCACAGGGCAATTTAGAGATGTGAGTGGTCAGAACTCTCTCAGAGACATTGCTTGATAATATGCTTAGGAGACCTAGCACCAGCCTGCATGTTTAAATATTCCTAGAAACATTTTCCTCCAAAGGAAAAAAAAAGCATTTTTGGGTGCATAGTAGACCCAGAAATGGAAAGGAGTTAGACATTATTGAATAGCTATTATGATGAAGGAGTTTTATGTGTAATCACTTTGTTTAATCATTTCCAAAATCTATATAGATGACTATTAGGATTAGTGATAAGTTGATACAATAAATAAACACTCATATTTTGGTGACTTAACACACAGATTATTTTTTTCCTACATAGTTCAATTTGGTTCTAGAATTGTGGTATCAAAGATGGGATGGGTGAATGAGTAGGATCCCTCCTTCACCCAGAGATTCAAGGACACAGAGAGATGAAAGCTCTGACATCTAGAGTATGTGCCTACCAAGTTTGCTTTAATGTCAACACACAGAAGGAGGGAGTGAATGGTGCATGGAGAGGTGAGTATGGGAGTTTCCTATGATTCTGGCCTAGAAGTTGCACCGTGTCATTTTTATAACCATTTCATCTATTTGACCTTGACTCAAAGATGGCTGGCGACTGTAGGTTTGCTGAATACCTAAGAAGAGAAAGTAAGACAGTTGATGGATCTTTAGTGGTCTTTGTCACAGGACGTAAATGTCAGGAATTATTCTCATTTTATAGTTAAGGAAGGTACAGCTTGTTCAAGATGACTCAGATAATAAGAGAACAGATTTTTGACATGCAAACTATCCCAGGATCCCCTAGAAGTTCCCAATTAAAGCACTGCAGTGATTTTAATTGTCATTTGTGGAGCACTGTGCTTTTCCCTGATACAATGGGTGCAAGATGTAGGTTTTATTATCTCAGAAATGCACATGAAGAAACTGAGGCTTAGAGTTATTCAGTAACATGTCCAACAGGACCGAGGTTGGGCCAGTATGCAAACTCATGTCTTCACACTCGCTTCTTTCCAAGACCTGTAATGCTCCCCTCCCTCCCTCCCTCCCTCCGTCCCTCCCCTTCCTAGATGTTAGGGGCTTGGTAGCTTTCCCCTGCCATGCCCTCCCACCCTCCCAGGTATTTC
>NW_008360326.1:6271947-6328527 GCF_000622305.1 Nannospalax galili
TTGAGAATCAGCTCTGGGTCAACTAGCTAAAGAGTGGAGGAGGGTCAGATCAACTGGGTCAGCTATAACTTTGCTGGAGTGCATTTGGCCTTTACTAAGCACAGCTTACTTTCTTTTAGGAATTAATCCTCCCATCTATTCAGACAACTTGACTGGAAATCTTAGTAGCCAAGTAGGCCTTTAAGCTGCATATTTGCTATGCTGTTTCCCCTCACATAGTCAGAGATATTATTCTGCAAAAAACCAGGGGTAGGGAGAGAATGTGTAGTTATCACCATAACTACATTCATAAACAAATGTCTGTTGAATATTGTATTACATGTATTGCGAACTCATGATTCTGGGAAATAAGAAAGGGTACCACCAAATAATTCTTATCCTCCCTAGGCTTTCAGATGGGCTAGGGAGATGCAAAATGGAAATGTAGAAAGATAGGGAACAGGACAGGGTGAGTTTTCTGGGGGCCCAAGGACCTATGTCAATAACAAGTGCTATAGGATGGCTGGGAGACAGATAAGTTTTGAGTAGTTGCTAATGTCCTGGCCTCAGTCCTGGGTGATTTCATATGTTATCGCATTCATCCTCTAGGAATTCAGGGGTGGGAGTAATTGCTGAGGACTGGGATGGCCAGCAAGTCTTCAGAGAGGAAGTAAGGCTTGAACTGAGTTGAATTATGAAGTGATATTTTTCAACAATAATGAAAGCTGGCTGGGCTGAAACCCAGAGCATAATTTCTCACTGGCTGGCTGCTCTAGATAGCAATAGCTTCAGCGTCTTTCGGAATGGAATTTTCCTCAGCCTGTGAAGATGTGTGAGGGTGCCTGACAGGTGAGCATCCTGCCATTTGCCTTCTACCCATTGCTCTAATTAAACATACTTTGCTTCTCTTGGTTAGCTCTTCCAGTCCTCCAGAAGTCCTGCAATAGCCAGTGTGTGGCGGTCAGAGGACAAACTCAAGTGTCTGTCTTTGCCTTCTGCTTTCTTTGTTGTTTGCAACTGTGTGCACCAGGCTAATTTCCCTAGAACTTCTGAGGATTTCCCGTCCTCTCATCTCACATCTCACTGTAGGGGTTCTGGGATTGCAGATACGTGTACCACATTAGCTTTTATGAGAGTTCTGAGGATTCAAACTCAGGTCTTCATGCTTACACGGGTGTTCTAGTTTTGTTTTTGATGGTGTGATAAAATACCATGGCAAAAAGCAATTTGCAAGAGGTTCACTGTAGCTCACAATTCCAGGTCCATCACAGAGGAGAAGTCAAGGTGGCAGGAACTTAAAAAAGCTGGGTGCATCATATCCACCATCAAGAGCAGAAAATGAATGTGTGCATGCTTGTGCCCAGATCACTTTATCCACTCAAACAGTCTAGGACCCAACCCCAGGGAACAGTGCCACCCATGGTAGGCTGGAGCTTCACATAGTAATTAAAGCAAGTAGACAATTCCCCATAGACATGCCTACAGGTCAAGCTGATCTAGACAATCCCTCACTGAGACTCTTCCCAGGTGATTCTAGGTTGTATCAAGTTAAAAATAACCATCACACAGGGCAATTTACTCTCGAGCCTTCTCCCCAGTCTTCTTCCTATTTGAGTTCCTTTGCTAATGTCAGTACTGATGCTCTGTTACACAGAATCCAGTTTCATCTGGGCAGGAGGCTCCTGTATTGACACTCTTCTTCCAGGAGTTTGCAAATAATAGAAAATACAGTTAACACTTACTAAGAGGTTTATCATAAATTGAAGCCATTCATGTGGATTATTTTGTTTTTAAAAATTATTTATTATTTTTATTTTATGTGTGTGAGTGTATTGCCTGCATGTATGTAAGTGTACCCATATTATGCAATGCCCGTGGAGGTCAGAAGAGGGCGTTGGATCACGTGGAACTGGAGTTATGAATATTTATATAGATGTTTTTTGTGGGGGCATATGCTTTTAATTCTCTTGGGTGCATACCAAAGAGTGGAGATGTGGGATCCTAGAGTAGTTATATGTTCCAAAGTGGCTGTGCCATTGTGTATTTCTACTGGCATGGAACATTCTGTCCATCTCTAACAAGGTCATTTATACACTGGCCACTTATACACTATTCATACAGTGTAGAAAACTCTAATAAAACCCCATTAGAAAGTGGAAAGTCTTAATGACAAACCTTAAACTTGAACCTTGGGTTCAGATGCTCTGGCCCTTTTCAGCTTGATGACATCAATTGAGCTAAATGGTGAAGAGGGTAATCGAGGAGAGCTGCCATATGTATGTGCCGACTTATTTCCTGAGGCTTTAGGAGGACTTTTCTGTTTATTTCTAGAGCTGAGGAGTACATGCACAGGTGTAGCAATAGCCCAGGGTTGTCTATTATTCTGAAAAGCCATTGACATTTGCAGAAAGACAGCACATAAAAGAAGACATGTATAATATCTATGCATATGTCGTGCTGATCTCTTGAAAAGTTAGGTGTCCCAGGCATCAAGCTCGTTGCCACTTGATTGCAAGTGACATAAACCTCAAGGCCATGCTTTCAAACTGAAATAGGAAAAGGGGAACATAGAAAGAATTCTTTTCCCCCCCTTGCAACACTCTCTGAAAGGTGATTTTCAACAAGGCACACTTGAACAAGCCTTGAGGCTTTCTGTCTGGGATGGAAGAGCATTTGCTGAGTGTTTATTCTACGTGCACTGGGCGGATGTGAGAACATAAGCCATGATCTCTGCCCTCTGGGAGAGTCTATCCTGTGTTGTTAAAGAATAACTCAATGCCACCCTGCGAGCACATGGGGGTCGAGAGAGAGAAGGCCGAAGTGGAGTGTGCTGGAGTGTGGCTAAGTAAGCTTACAGAGGAAGTGAGGCCAACCTTAAAGAAAGTCAAATGTGTTGCTGAGCTAAGCTGCAAGATTTCACATTGTTATTTCAGCTCCCTAGCCACGCCATCAGCCTGGTAAAAGCTGGTGTCTTTCAGGGGTCCAGGAATGGATGAACCATTGATAAAATATAAGATAGGCAGAAGGCATATGCATAAGTAGGTGTGATAGAAGGTTGGAAGGCTGGATAGATAACAACATGGAATGAGTATGGGACCATGAATCCAATCACAGGGATTCTGCTTTCAGTTCTGCTATGAACCAGTTTTGGAAATTGGCTCTGTGATCCAGCAAGCTGGGGTTCTGTGTCTTTATCTAAGGGCTGCGGAGGCTGAGCTAAACCTGGTTGTCAAATCTATTTTCCTGTTACATGTCCCTAAGTGTTTAAAACACAGAGCCTTTTGTCTGACTCTATTTATTTATTTATTATTATTTATTTATGTGTGTTTGTTTGCTTGCACATATGTAAGTGGACCCATGTCATGCAGTGACTACAGAGAACAGAAGAAGGTATTGGAGCCCCTGGAACTAGAGTTAAGGACAGTTGTTAGCCACCATGTGGGTGCTGGGAATTGAACCCTGGTCCTCTGGAAGAGCAAAGCAGCCAGTGCTCTTAACCACTGAGCAATCTCTCAAACCCCTTGGTCTGACTCTTGAGTTTATCTGTTAAAGGTATCTAGTGGTGGAAGGTTGTCTAACCCATGGCATCAGGATAGCAATGAATGTGACTCAACACACAAAAAAAATCACAGTTACTTAAAAAATTATGAGTGTGCAGTTCTCTAGTATGCACATTTTAGAAGACAGTGTGATGTTACAGTGTCCAAAGGTTGGGCATATCTGAGTTTGGTCCATGTTTGGTTAG
Organism: Nannospalax galili; assembly: GCF_000622305.1. NCBI lineage: Eukaryota > Metazoa > Chordata > Mammalia > Rodentia > Spalacidae > Nannospalax > Nannospalax galili. The sequence continues at coordinate 6,275,672 of NW_008360326.1, forward strand.
GCTCTCTCAGTTGCCTATTGGCATCATCTGGGGGATTTTTCAGATTAGTGATTCCTGGGTTTCATTCCTAGACATTCTGATTCCATAATTTTATGGTTTGACAGTGAAATGTCTCTCAAATGCTTGGTCTCCTGCCTATGGCACTATTTTGTAAGCTGTGGAACCTTCAAGAAGCAAAGCCTGGCTAGAAGTAGTAGACTCCTAGGGGTGGACCTTTGAGGGTTAGACCACCTGTCCTAGTTAGGTTTCTATTGCTGTGATAAAAACATAGTCCAAGTCAATTTGGGGAGGAAAGGGTTTATTACATCTCCTAGGTCACAGTTCATCACTGAGGGAAGTCAAGGCATGAACTCAGTGCAGGACCTTGGAGGCAGGATCACAGATCACAGAGGAATGCTACTTACTGGCTTGTTCTCTGGCCTGTACTCAGACTGCTGTCTTATACAACCTAGGACCACAATGGGCTAGGCCCTCCTACATCATTCAGTTAAGAAAATGATTCACAAAACATGCCCACAGGCCAATCCAATGGAGGAAATTCCTCAAATGAGGTTCCCTCTACCCTGATATGTCAAGTTGACAACTGAAGCTGTTTAGTACACTGACCTTGGTTCTGGCCTGCATTCTCTAGTTCCTCATCAAGTGGAGTCTCTTGAACATGCTTCCACTGTCATGATCTCCACCATGCCTTCTATCCCATGATGGACTGAAACCCTCTGACCCCATGAGTCAAAGCAAAGCTTTCCTTTCTAAAGCTGTTCCTGTCAAGTATTTTGTTCACAACGATGAGACATCAACCAATATACATGGTCTTTGGTGCAGCCCAGTCTTTAGGAGTTCCTAAAGCTTCCCAAGTGGTTTTAATGGTCATCCAGGATCTATAGAGAGTTTGATGCCTCCAGTTGATTATAAAATTCTAAAGGACTGGTTTTAGAGACTCAATGGATTGAAAGAATTACAAATCAAATGTAACTGTAACTTTTTTTTTTTTTTTTTTTTTTAAATCTTTTCGAAACAGGCTTTCCCTATAGCCCCAGCTGTCTTGGAACTCACTATGTAGACCAGGCTGGCCTTGAACTCACAGAGATCTGCCTGCCTCTGCCTCCCAAGTGCTGGGACTACAGCTACTATGCCCAGCGTGTAACTTTTAAGGCTTTAATTCTGTGAAAGTATGAGATCAGGTGGTGGTGAGTCTTATACATTGGACTAAGAGATGCATGCTTTGTTTTGTAAACATCAGGAGAGATGGGGCTGGAGAGATCGCTTAGCAGTTAAGAGCACTGGCTGCTCTCGCAGAGGACTCAGGTTTGGTTTCTAGCACCCACATGGCAGCTAACAACTACCCTTAACTCCAGTGTCGGGGGAATCCAGTGCCCTTTCTGATCTCTGTGAGCATTGCATGACCAACACGGGTTCACTTATGTACATGCAGGCAACACATGCATACACACAAAAATAAAAATAATAAATAAAATATTTTAAATATCTGGAGAGAGGTGCTTGAGCAGAGAAATAATCTAAGATGCGTCACCTGTGTACTTTTCATTGCTTCAGAGCATGATGCCCACCATCAAGGAGGGAACTGAAAAGAGGCTTTTTCTTCATTTCTGTTAACTGGAAAGCGTGACCATTGCCCGTTCCTCTGTGTGACAGAGCCTAGTATCTCTGTGCAGTCCAGACTCAGACAGTCAGTGGGGAGAGGTCACAAGACTGAGGAGGTCATAGTCTGAGGTGGCAGGATAGTGTTGTCACATATCTTTTACCAATATGGGCATCATAAGGCTAGGCCCCACTAGTGGGCCAGAGAGGGGCAGGCAAGCAGAGTGGACTTTAGATTGCCTTTTAAATGACATCCTTTCAGATCTACTTTAATCCTCAGGTAAGTCTAGGGGCACCTCAGATGTCAATAGGTGGCCCTAACAGCTCTCCTTTAACACTTGCTAATCTATCCTTTGACAAAGAAGGAACAGGTTCTGGGCTAGGGGTAGGTGCTCTATTCTGCAGCTGGAATTTAGTCATTAGATATCCTGCCTATCTAAGCCTTTCTGGTTCCTAAGTTCCAGGAGTTAACATGGAAGAGTTGAGATCTGTTCCCAACAATTGGTGCTACTCTTCCATTCACAACACTGATTCAAATTTCCCTTTGTCAATAAATTTGACTAAAAACACGAGCTTATTTAAAGCGAAATATTAATAATAGCACAGATGGGAAGGAAAGGCAGAAAGGAAATTACATTTTGAAGGGGTATATAAATAAATGACCTTCAGGACATACTAGTGGTTCTTTCCAAAAGCTGGAGCAGGATTTAGAAGCCCCACTCCAGGTTCCTTCCTGCTGTAGGGCCTTTATGTCTCTAGTCTGTGATCATGGGGGTCTCCACTAGATCATCTGGGTCTGAAGTTCTCTTTTCCCATCATAACATTTCTAAAATACAGTCCCTTCTCAGGAGCTTGATCATAATTTCATCACATGCCAGAGATCATGCCTCTGTCCTGTCTCCCATTGGATTTCAGAGCTTGTAGGCAGCTCCCTGGAACTCCCCCAGCACCATTCCTATGGGACCACCAGCCCCAGATTTTCAAAAAAAAAAAAAAAAAAAAAAAAATTGTAGGCCAAGAACATTTTAAGGAATGTAGGCCCTGTAGGCTAAATCATCAAAATCTTTCAAGGGGGAAAACCCCAACCAAAACAAAACTCATGAAACCCAAAGCAAGCCGAGTAGCTTTGTGCTTAATTGAGTCTCCCTACCTTCAATTTCTTATTTTTTTTCCCTTGGGGAGGGAGCATTGTTTCTTTCTCCATCATAAAAATATCTGCTTTTTAGGAAACAAATGATGTATCTCGCTTGAGGTGCATTTGGTGCTTCTGTATCTGTGCTTCATAGGACCAGCGCTGAAGCATGCCCTTTCCCCCACTACCTCCCCACTGTTAAAAGGGAACAACAAAAAGCCTTAACGCCAAGAAATACTTCCTAGGTCATTTCGAGTGTGTACCCGCTCTTGCCCAGACCTACATGTTGGAGGCCATAGGTCAATACGGGCTATCTTTTTCTATCATCTTCCATCTTATACTTTAATAAGCCCCCAGGGTCTCTGTCGGCCTGACTCCCCCCTCCCTGCCCTGCTGCCTCACTGCTGGCATTACAGACACATGGCTCCACCCCTGGCTTTTACCTGAGCGCCGGGGATCTGAGTTCAGGTTCTCATGACCACTGGGTCATCCCTCTTGCTCTTGGAGGTGATCTGGAAGAAGTCTTGAGGTTCTCCAACCTGTGATTTTCAGATATCAGTGTATAAGAATCAAGTTGGGAGATTGATAAAGATGCACATCATTAGATTTCCACCCTGCTTCTGCAATTGGAGTGGAGGTGGGGCCTGGGGGCATGGCCTCTAAGCAAGCTGCCAGGATGGCCTGCAGACTGAACCACTGGGAATTCCTGAGGGAAGATGGGCCCAGGAGGCTCTTGCCAGGGTCAACCTTAAGTTTGTGGCATAAACTTCCTCCTTTTCATCCTCTCAGCTTCAGGCTCAAAAGAATATCATAGGCAGGCCTGATGTCAATCAATGCCTTGCATTGGCCTTTGTGACCTAAGGGCACAAATTTGGGTAGTAAAACATGTCTTCAGATCCAGATTTGACCACTTTGTGAGACTGAACAGATTGCTAACCCTTCAGTGTTAATTTCCTCACCACTGAAAGTGTGGGGACTGGGTACAAGTTAGCTCTGTTGATGCACAAAGTCTGTGGGTTGGGGTCAGGATTAAATGGAAGTTAGCTATTATTGGTGTGATAGTTATGGTAGGAGTGCTCACAGAGAGCTTGAGGAAGGAAAATAGCAAGTGTTGATGAAGATGTTAAGTTATTGGCATCCGTGTGCACTGCTTGTGGGACTGAATGGAAATGGGGGAAACGTCCATGGAAAACAGATTTTTTTAAAAATGTAGAGTTTGGATCCCAAGGGTTGCGGATGACCAGGGAGGAAAGGTATTTCATCCCATGCCAACTCTTATGGTTCCCTGAGTGGCAGTGAACGTGAAGTATCACATGGGGTGATGTCCAAGTTGGGAGAGAAGAGTGGTTCTCAGTGTCTACACCAGAGATGACTCAGCATTGTTCCTGGGCACCTGGTGGCATCATGGACCACATAGTCAACAGTTTCATCTGCTTGTCTGCTGTGACTGTGTCCTCAGTGGTTCTCAACACACCATCTCCTGGGTGGCCTCCAATGTGCTGGGATGTTGGCTGCTGCCTTGAGGAAATGGTTTTATGGGGATGATTCACAGCACACAGGAGTTGTTGCTTCTAGAAGGCCAGTTGTCTGTGTCAGTACTTTGCTTAGGGTTCCAACAGGTTATTTTTTTCAGGCACCTACTGAAGTTTGTGCACAAAGAAGGGCCTCCCTCCTCCCATATGCAAAGCTCTGAATGCTGGCTTTGATAGACATGGCAGATCTTCCTCCTAAGAGCTGTGTCTGAGCTGATCCTTTTTGAGCAAGATCTCAACAATGTTTTGTTTCAGTTGTAACCTATTGACCAGGAAATGTGGGTTAAACTTAAAGACTAAAATAAGTGAAGATTTTCCTCCACAGAGGGAGAAAAGTCAAGGTAGTCACTGGTGGCACAGATCTTCTGGCACTGTGCCAGAGGAGAAGAAATGTGGCGCTCTAGACTTGTCTATTTGTGCTTTTCCCTGCATCTTTTTGCTTTTTCAACTTTTTCTTCTAGAAAAGGATGAGGAGGAAGGGAGCAAATACAAGTGCAGGGCAATTAGCTGGCTTTAAAAAATATAACTTGGGCTGGAGAGGTGGCTCAGTGCTTAAGAGCACTGGCTGTTCAGGCAGAGGACCTGGGTTCAGTTCCCAGCACCCACATAAGTTCCAGGGGATCTGATGCCCTCTTCTGGACTCTACTGGCAGGCATCTGTACTCTCATAAGCACAATCCCCCCACATATACACATAATTAAAAAAGTAAAAATAAATCTTAAAATACAAATCATTTCTTTTATTGTACTTGGGTTTTCTAAAGTCACCTTCCAGTCTTGGGCTTCAGCTTTATAAATATCTCCCAAACAGTAGGAACATTATTAAATACCAAGAACAATAACGCTTGTTGATCATACAAGTTGTAAAAATGTACAGACCAGCCAGGAAGTCGCTATCCTCCTCCCTTTGACACTTTGCTGTCTGGCCACCAGGCTCCACTTGCTCTGCTCCCTGGAGTTCCAGCCCTTTCTTTCAGCTCACTGTCCCTGAACAAGAACAAGAATCCAGTGAGAGGCCTCCCTCTGTGTCACCAAACAAACGCAGGCCCCTGATGTAGGGGAAGGATGCAGAGCTCTGACCCCAGCCAACAATAACAATGTTCTAACGTGCTCTGGATTTGCCTTGTAGGCACTTGGTTTGCTTTCTCCACCTGCCTTTAATTTTTCCCCTTACCACAAGCCGATAGAGATATGCATCAAAGACTTATCAGATGAGTGTGCCCAGTAGAACTAAAATGTTCAGTCCATCCAACTTAGCAAATTCTAAATAGCTACCTTCAACTAAGTTCAAAGAATATCATTGTTCCCAAGATTTTTCTCTAAAAATTAAAAAAGCTCCATAGGTTAACTGAATCAGCCCTGCCACTCCAAGAGAGTGCAGCAGTGTAGCAAGGTATTTTTTTTTTTTTAATGAAAAAATGCAAGAAAATTGAAAGTTAACAGAACATTTTCAAGCGGTAATTTACGTTTTTACAAAGGCTTAGGGTTGGTCGTATTCTGATGTCATTGAAATATCCCAGGTTTAAACATAAGTACTTTAATAACTAGTTAGGGAAAGAAAAACTTTCTTTCCCAGGCGGGCAGCAATAGAATGCTTTCTGTTGGATGCCTTTGGTTACAATAGCTCTTTGTTAAGGGATTGTAACTTTGCCCCAGGACCTGTGATAAACTCTTAAAAGGTGAGAAGGCTTGTCCTTCTGGGGAATGGAGGCTGTTCACCTCCAAGATGGATTGAAAAGAAAACAAATGTCTAGCCCCAAAACTTTATTCTTATTTGTCTTTATGTGTCTCTTTGCTTGAGAAGTCTGACAAAATCAACATTAGTGTGCAAATCCTGTAAAGCCCAAAGCCTTCTCTGGTTCTGCTGGATTTTCCACCCCAGTGGAAAAGATTATTCACACTTGTTGCTTGGAAACCTTTCTCAAATGAGAAAATATCATTATCTTTAGGTGTGTCCCTGCCTGCTCAAAGCAGAAGTCAGGCAATGGTGGGGATTCATTTGATTAAAAGTAGGATATCAAGAGGAAGAATAATTGACTTTGGCAGCTCTAAATGATCTAGTCTGGTGTTAACATGTTAAAATTAAACAAGTAATCAGATTAGTAACTTATAGGGAAGAGGGTCATCAGGGATGTTTGGGGGCTCACCTAGAGGGTCACTTTATCACGGAATGAAATGTGATATGAAATACAAAAAGTAGCATATAAAATATTACTGTATATTAATATTCCAGGTCACATTTCAGCTAATGAATTTCTAGGGACTGAAACTGAGAAGGAACTTGAAAGTTGATTCTTTATGAAACTTGAAAAGTTTCATTTTATGTTCAAAGAAGCGGAAGCTAAAGGTTACATCCCCAGCTGGCCAATGTATCTGTTCCTTTTCTTGTTGCTATGACAAAACACCTGGCAGAAACAACTTAAAGGAGGAAAGGTTTATCTTGGCTCACAGTTCAGAGTTTTCATGGTTAGGGAAGGCATGGTAACTCTTGTGGCAGCAGGAGCTTGTGGTGGAGACTTTTCCATCATGGCCAATCAAGAAGTAGAGAATTAGGGGCAGAACCAGATGCAGACAGAACCTGCAAAGTTCTGTCCCTACTGGCTTACTTATGCCATCAAGGCCCCACCTCCTAAAGGCTCCAGAGCTGTCATAATGGATGCACAGGCTGGAAACTGACAGATCAAAATATGAACTTGTAGGGGACATTTCAGACTCAGACTATAAACACCAGCATTGGAATCCAGAACTGTTTCTGTACCAAGCACTTTCTATCCTTTGCTATTACTTTGTCGCTTCATCAGTAGAGACGTACAAATGAGATGCACCATAGTGTACCTTGACTTTGTGAACTCTGTTCCTCCTCTTCTGAGTACCCTCTGCATTCCTTTCCAGTCCATTAATATGGTCACAAGGGACAAGGAACACAAGGGAACAAAACCAGTAGTGGAATGCGGTTGATTAAAAAGCAGTGTGGCAGGATGGGGTTGAGGTCGTGCCTGAGGAATTGGTAAAGTGCTTGCTTTGCGAACACCAGAACTTAGATTTGATCTGCAGAGCCAACTCACATAAAAAAGCCAACATGGTAGACATGTTTGTAATCTCAGCACTGGGGAGACAGAGATAGGAAGATCCTTGTGACTTATTGGCCTGTCAGCCTAGCCTAGTTGGCCAGAGAGAGACCCTGTCTCAAAAATAAAATGCTGGATAGCACTGGAGGAAAGACACTTGAGTTTACAACTGGCCTCCACATGAATATGAACCCCCACCACTATCATACGAACACACACAGACACACAAAGACACAGAGACAGGTAGACAGACAGACAGAAACATACACACACAGAGAGAAGTTGTACCAAAAAGGTAGAGAAGGAGCCCTGGGAAATGGCTGAGCCAGATACAGTGGGTTTCACTGTATCCAAAATGTGGAGAAGAGTTCAGGCACCATCATCCCCTTGCCAACTCCACATCAGCACTTTCTTCTATGTTTTGTCTCCATTCCCCCTACAGTAGATGAATGTTTTCATTCCTGCTATGCCTGAGAATGTTCCAGAAATACACAGAAAGTTTGGCTAAATGGTATCTAGTATTGGCCCCAGAACAGAAACTCTTCTGACAGAGAGCTCAGTGTTTGCCAGAATCCAGCTTCACTGTGGAGAACCGGCATTTGAAATCTGGGCTTTAATATTTGTGCTCTGTTCCAAACACTTGAACCCTTCTCACTGACTGGTTTGATTTGATGATAACACCTCAGGTAAGAGTGCAGGCCTCTAATCAGGTGGATAGGAGCTAAAGCCTTTCTGGACTGTTTTTAAACCATGGACAAATTTCTAAATCACCAGTGGCTCCATTTTCCTTACCTCAGTGGGACTAATAGTAATGTATGTCTCTTATGGTTAATGAGGGATAAATAAGATAATGGTAATGATGGGATCACTGTATGTAGCATGTGTCACAGAACCAAGGCTTCCTAAGTTGTTGGCATCGTCATCAAGCTGTAGTGTGGGCCAGGGCTGGACACGTATCTATGCTTAAAAGATAATGAGCTTTTACTGAGTAACCTAGGATGCTCCCTGCATTTTGTTGAGGGTATAGTTCTGAATATTAGGTGAAATTTAGTTTCCGTTAGTTACGTGTTTTTGAAAGATCTAGACAGAAGCTGAGTCCAGGACATGCCAGGCTTGCACTGCAGGCCTGTCCCAGTGATATCAGCTCAGGGGTCCTTCTGGAGGCGTTCCCGGTTCTTATGTTGCCTATCCAGGAGTTGAGCAGAGACACGCTGTTACAGCAGAAGCAGAGACAGATTATTAGGAAAAAGATACACTTCCAAGAGAGGAAGTGGGCTGGAGGAAGAAATAGTGCAAAACAGCCCACTGCACAAAGGGTTCAAAGCTTTGTCACATAGCCTGGGTTTGGGGGTCATTTGCATAGCACAGGCTTTTCCCTGCACGCTCTATTTCTTTCTTTCGTGTTTTTGAGACAGAATCTCCTTGTAGCCCCAGCTGGCCTGGAACTCTCTACATAGATAAGGCTGGCCTCAGTCTCACAAAGATTCACCTGCCTCTGCCTCCTGAGTGCTGGGACTAAAGGTGTGCACTGCCATACCCGGCTTCTTGTATGCTCTATTTCTTACATGTAGTTCTATCTACAACTTCATGTATCCTGTGTTTCACTAACATCTTGAATCTCTACCCTGTGATGAGGACTTTGGTGGTATAGTAAGCCATAGCCATCTTCAGCCACTGAGGAATACCTTTGTGCAGGTGGCATTGGCTCCAGCCAGTTTTAGCTAGCCTGGGAAGGGGGTGCTGGGGAGATGGTTGCAGCTTTCCTTTTTAGCAACTTGCCCCCCCCCCCATATTGCTAATTTTGTAAGATTTTATAGAAGGCCTTCCCGACCTCACTCTATCCTGTTCTTTGGCCTTAATGGCTTCAGATATAATTCATAGTGTCAGGGGAAGGGCAGGCAGGGTACAAGCCTGGGAAGAGAGGGGGTTAGTCACTCGTTCCCTTATACAGAGATTCTGAGATCCATTTTGGGCAAAGCCAGAACTTGGAAGTCTGTGGAAACTGGATCTCTATCACCCATGACAGAGACCATCCTAGGTACAAAACTACTTCTGTCTGGGGATCCTTAAAGACCTATCTCTTCATGCCAGTCTTGGCACTGTGATAAAGTTCTCAGGACTTTTTTTCTGTTGAGAATTCTGGACTCTAGTATGATGTCCATACAGAATTTAACTTTCCCCAGGGTTTCTGGGACTCCCTGAATCTTACTCTATCATGCTTACAAGACCTGGACTGACACCTGTTTGGGTTCAGATTCAGATGTTACCACTGACTAGCTGTGGGTCTTCACATGTTTCTCCATCTTCTTCTGCTCCACTGAACATGCTCCACTGGGAGGTGATTAATCAGGTCACTTTCATGTGTAAAGACTGACTAAATAGGGAAGGAAGGCATAATTAGATACTTTGGTGGACACCAGTGAGATTAGCATTGAACATGGGTAGTCAGCAGGAGAGAGACAGTCAGGAAAACTTTCATGTTGAATTCTAAGAAATACTTATGAGTTTCATTTTCCAAAAAAAAAACTAGAGATGGAGAGAAGGGACTAGAGAGATGACTCAGCAGTTAAGAGCACTGGTTGGTCTTGCAGAGGACCTGAGTTTCGTTCCCTACACCTACATGGTGGCTAACAACTGTCTGTATCTCCAGTTCCAAGGGATCTGGCATCCTCTTCTGGCCTCATCTGTGACACAGGTATACTTGCGTACATACAAGAAAAACACTCATACACCTTTAAAAAAAACTAGAGATGGGCGGGTTTTCTAGTATCTTTTCAAAACAGCTAGAAAGGGGACTTAAATGCAGGCACACTATGTGTTTGGATGTGAAGTCATCATGACCTAGGGGAGCCATGATCCTATGCTGAAGACCTAGTGGAAGAGGAGGTATCCTAAAGACAGATACTTGTACCTGTCCCTTTGACTATCAGAGTACCACCTTTTTCATTTGAGAATTTGTGTGTTTAACAGACATGCAGGGAGAGTCAGAGCTGAGTCTGATCTCCGAAGACACAGAATTCTTCCACTCTCCACCCAGCAAAGGAATGGACTTAGGGACAAAGAATTCTGCCATGTCCGAGATGGGTAGAGATCTTGCACCCCACAAAAACCCTGACTTTTTTCTCTTTCGAAAAATGAAAGATCTTTAAGATCCCATTTTGCTCAGCCCAGATTTTAATAAAAAACACTCTGTAACAGAGAACAGAGAGGCAGTCTGGGGTCCACGTCCCCTTCCTCCCAGTTAACCTGTCTCACAGATAAATTTGTATATGCTCCAGCCTTTGTCTCTCAGCTCTATAAATTGCAAGGGGGCCCCAGGCATGTGGGGAGGAAATTAGATTCCCTTTGGTCCCAACTGTAATTCCATCTTCCTTCACTAATTTCTAGTCCCTAATTTCTTTGGAATCTAGGGAAACTGAGGTGGCAGATTTATGGCCCCAAGAACAAGTTCATTGACATCTCTGATCCTCAGTATTCTTTTGTGTAAAATGGGGACAGTGGCCATTTCCCTGTTTATTCTGCAGTATCACGTGAGACTCAAGGTTACATGTGTGAGAGGGCTTTGCAAAATGGCCATGCAAGTGAAATGTAGTCATAATCTTTGCTTCTCAAAGGAGATGATGGAATAATCCACATATCATTTCTTTCTACTATTATTTTGAATACTCCTCCATTTATTTTCTTCATCACCACTTACTGAAGGAGAAGGTCATTGAAATGGTACCATTTATGGAGGGCCTAGCTTGGGAGAGAACGTTTCTGTGTGAATTATATTATACCAAAGGTAAATAAACAATGAAGTTTACATTTGATATTTCCAGTCAGAAGAGAGCTTTACTTTTCTCTAATAACACAAAAGTAAAAAATTTAAAATACTTGAGCAGGTTTGATGGGTCATAGGACAGATTTGGGGTGGTGATGGAGACTTGCAATTGAAAAATCACCCGCACCAGAATAAGTCTGGAAAATGCCTATAGAACTATTGAATTCCACAGGAGAAATTTCCATATCAGAACAGACCACTTGACCATGTGCATTATAGCTCTGCCTGCCCTGGTTTTAACTTTCATTAGGTTATCCCATCTGGCTCCTGGTCACAATTAGAAAGTATTAGATATGAAAAATTCTTTGCAGTCTGAGATTTTTAGTTCATAGAAATAAAAAAAAATTCCACTTATCTTTATTGGGCTGCTTATAAAGAGAGTGAAGCTTTTTAACCAAACACTGTCTCTGCATCCAAGTAGGGAGATGATGATGCCTACGGAATTAAATTGTTAGCCAGAGAAAATTCGAGATTCGTTAGTAGTCAGAAGGGAGTTATCGGGTGGTGCACTGAGCTGTTCGACCGTTTGTCTGGGCTACTTAATAAGACTGGGGTCTGTGTAGTGTGTGTGTGTGTGTGTGTGTGTGTGTGTGTGTGTGTGCGCGTGTGTGTGTGTGCTCGCGCGCGCACATGCCTGCACTATATCATATTAGGACAGAATGAGGATGGAAGCTAAGCTGTTTCTTGCTGTTCTGAAGCCTTTTTCTTTCTTGGGTTCATTCTCCTTGTCTAATGCCCCCCCCTTAACCTTTTTCTTCAAAGTCCGCTGGAGGCGTTTTGCTTTCTTGCAAACCCAGGGTAATTGATCATTAACAGCTTAGAAAGGTATTAGTGGGGAGAAGGGAGGCATTGCTTTTTCAAGTTTTTGCTTCAAAGAAACTCTCCAGCTAAAAAGGATGGAAATGTTGACTAGGATATGGGGGGGGGGGGTCTAGTGCTTGCGAATGCCACTTGAGTCAGGGACCCTAGGATGTTTTCCTTAGACAAGAGCTTGCAATAACTAATGAATGAACGAATGAACTAACTAAAAACTGACTGCTGTTCTTCAAAGCATTACCAAAAACAGGAGAGGCAACTTTGGCACTGGCTCACTCCAGGAGTAGCCCTAAGGGTCTCAGCTCTAAGGAGAAACCGTCTCAGTCGGAGGGGGAAGGGACCCAGCAAAGTGAGGAAATGAGCCAGCTCTAAGGCCCTCATGTGGCTCTGGAGAGCATTCTTGCAGTTCCTGAGTCACAAAGTGGGACATACAAAACCCCCACCAACTCAAGTTCCATGTTGGTCCACATTCCTTCTGCTGGTTTTGGGGTGGGGAGAGGTCAGCCCCAGAGTTAAAGTCAACAGGTATTTTCAGTGGAAAGTGCAGTTTTCTTTCTGCTCTTTAGGGCTGAGAAAACAATGTTAAACGAGGAAAGTTCAGGCCGGGCCCCTTACCTTGCCAGATGCTATTTTTTGCATCCTCCTCTGTGTTTTGTTCTGTACCTTTTTTCAAGTGGTACTTTGGGTAGCTTGAATTTGCTAATTTAGACTTTCACAATTTCCTGGAGACTGAATTCATCCCTGTCTTCCAGTTCTCAAGTGCAAGATCACTCAGCTGACACAGGATGCTGTGGAAAAGGGCATCTTCATTTTCAACAAACATCTCCAATTAGCATTCATCTAAGACTAATATTTAAGAGTGCTGAGAGTAAATAGAAGAGGTTTATGCCCTTATCTAAATGGGCATTAGCTCAAGGAATGGCCCCTCTGTTTTGTCACAATCCGTAAATCACCAGCCTGTAAAAATCAAAGGCTGGGAATATTTGGTTACCTGTGGCAACGATGGACTCTCTCTCAGTGACATTTGCTTTCCTGCCCTGGGTTCCCACTAAGGGCTGCGGCCTTTCTCCCTTCGCCTTTGACCTGGACTTCCTGTCTCAGCATAAACATCTCCTCTCTTTTATTCTGACAGATGCCTGAGATAGAGCAGCAGAACATTACAAGACATGGGCTTGCTTGTGTTTATTTGCTTTCCTGGACAAAGTGCTCTGGCTGGATGTAATCGCTGCTGTCCATTTGCCTTGTGCAGTGAACTTCGAGTAATGCTGTGCGGATGCCAAACATGACGTGTCTGGGCATTACCAGGTAATTTCATTCTGGTCTCATGTGTCGGAGATGACTGGGTGTCTTCAGGAGATTTGTTTCCAAGAAAAGCAGCCGCGGGCACTCACCAATGAAGCAACTACACTGTAGAGGTGCTGGAGTACTTACTCACTTAGTTGCTGCTTCTGAGTAGGGACATTTAAGAACTGAGCTGAACCATGGCAGCCTTTCTTTCCTTTTCCCTTTCATTCACACATGACAGTTCTGAGTCTCTCCTCAGGTCACACCATCTGACATAGACAGGTAGGGAAGTCGTTTCAGTAAAGCAAGACCATTTCAGAGTCTTGAGTGGGAGCTTGGACTGGTGGTCCAGTGCTGTAATATTTTGTTAACATTCTGACCATGGGGTCCTGTGAGTGTTTGGTGCATATTTGGATCCCTCGGTGACTGCCTAGAATTAAGTGCTGTTACTTACAAACAAGGTGTTCCCTGGTCCTCACATATCTGGCACTGGCCATCAATCCTGATGATTATTTGTACTAGTTATTGTATTTCTCATTCTAGCAAAATATACTGAACATAAAATTTATCATTTTAATAATTTTATATATCCTTTTAATTACTTTAATTTCAAAAAATACATCTTATTTTTATTTTTTTAATTGGTGTATGATGAAGTAATAGGTTTCCCTATGGTGTTTTCATGCATATTTACATTTTGGTTGATTTGCTCCCTGTTCCCCCTCATTTCATTGTGCCCCATTTCCCAGCTGTATCTTTTGCCCCTAGTGTTCTTCTTCTTTATTAAGTTTATTTTTTTACTATAGTAAAATACGTACATTGAATTTACCACTTAGCTGATTTAAATATATGGTTCTGTGGCATCAAGCATATTTACATTGTTGTTCAGTCATTCCTACATCAGTTTCCTCTGTCTCTGGCCCTCACAGTGCTAAGGACACAAGCATGCATGTGGCTATGCACCTAGCTTTTTATCACTGCGGACTGAAGCTCTGGACCCATTAAACAGTGCCTCCCTTTGGCAAGCATTGTTAGATTTTGTTTGTTTAGTTTTTTGAGGCAGGGTCTCCCTAGAGCCTCAGCTGGCTTGGAATGCACTATGTAGACCAGGCTGGCTTTCAACTCACAGAGATCCACCTGCCTCTGCCTCTGCTGGGATTAAAGGCATGCACCACCATGCCCGGCTACATTGTTAGATTTTTTTTTTTTTATGACTATGCATGTGATTATTGTAAGTACTTTATATGAACATTTAAATATATTTAAATAGACATCTTACTAAATATATATGTAAGACATGTAAGCACACAAAAAGATGTTCAATATAATTTTTTATCAGGGAAATATAAATAGAAACCACAAAGAATTGCTACTATAAATTTATAAAATGATTTATATTAAAAGGTTTGATAATATCAAGGGCTGGTAAGAATGTACGCTCAGCAACTAGAATTCTTCTAAACTTCTGGTGGGCATAAAAATTATACTGTCCTTTGGAAAATGGTTTGGCCATTTGAAATAATGAATTATCATACAGCTCCACCGCCCCCCTAGGTATTTACTCATGAGAAATGAAGATGTACATTCACATAGTGGCTCATATATATATGAATGTTTAGAGTAACTAATTTCAAATACTTTTAAGTGGACATCCCAGTGGATTAAGTATATTCACACTGACCTTCAGTCATCTCTCCCAGGACTTTTTTCAAATTATCCTACAAAGAAACTCTGTATTTATTAAACACAGACTCCCCATTTTTACCCCTTGTTGGTCCTGGTCATTACCATTCCATTCTATTTTTGTGCTCCATGAATTTGACTGGCCTAGGTATCTCAGATACCTAGGCATGTGGATGTCTCCCCTCCACTGCTGAAAACCTGCTTCTCTCCTTAGCAGTGTCAACTTCCAATAGTATAGAACATCCTTCCTGCTTCTTTTAGATGTATTCACAAACTCCCATGCCTCTCTTTAAAGAAAAAACATCACCAAGTACACAGTGTTTTGTTCTGTGATGTGTTCTTTTCTTGTACCATGCCTTGGAAGTCATTTAGGTTGCTGTTTTTTTTTTTAAAAAAATGTTTTATGTGGCTGGGCATGGTGGCACATGCCTTTAATCCCAGCACTTGGGAGGCAGAGGCAGGTGGATCTCTGTGATTTCAAGGCCAGCCTGGTCTACATAGTGAGTTCCAGGACAGCTGGGGCTACAGGGAGACCCTGTTTCAAAAAGACCAAAAAAATTGTTTTATGTGTGTGTATGAATATGTGAGTATGTATGATGTATGTGTGTCCTGCTCTATCAGCTTCTACTTTATTTCCTTGATTCAGGGTGTGTCATTGAACTTGGGACTAGGCTGGCAACCAGTAAACCCCAATGATCTTCCAATCACCACTCCAGCTTTTGCAGAGGTGCTGGGGATTTGAATTCAGGTCCTCATGATTGTGCAGCAAGCACTCTTACATCTTGAGCCATCGTCTCAGCCCATTATTCAGGTTCAAGTATGAATTCTTTCACCAGCTTCATTATATTCTATGATACAGATATGCTAAAATTTATTTACGTCACTATCCAACAAGTGGACATGTCTCCGCTTTTGTATTATTATCTGTGGTATATGTATAAATAACCTGTAACATTCTTTTGTGTGCGTGCCCAAATTCTTTGTAAACATAATTGCTGGAAGTAGAGTTGCTCAGTCAAAAGGCATATTACTTACAATTTGATAATTGCTGCCAAATTGTCTTCCAAAAAGGCATCACTAAATTACACATTCCCTAAATGAATGATAATACTGCACTTCCTGGCATCCACTCCAGCATTTGATATTATTAGTCTTTTAAACTTTTGCTAATCTGACAAGAAAATCTTAATATTTGCTCTTTACATTTATCTTCTATTATAGGAGGAGAATTTGAGAATGGAATAAGAGAGAGGGTCAAGAGGGAAAGGGAGGGGAAGCTGAGTTGTTCATAGGTGTTGGTATCCTCCAAGCAATGGTCCAGATGTTTCTGAAGGCAGTTGCTGACTCACTACTGCTGCATACAGAAGCCATGCATGTGGCCTCCTGCTGTGTGGGTAAGAGGCCGTGTTCCTGTGAGTTGGCTACCATAGTCTTTTTGTGCAGTCTAAGAGGCTTTGTTTCAGTGCTTTTATCTGTCCTGATGCTCATCTCTATCAGCTTCCCTCCCCTCACTGAAGATCCTCTACATGCTTCTGAGGTGCTCCTGATCCCTGAAGATGAATATGATTAGGGCTGCAGACTGAAGTACACACGATTGGACCCCAGTAGGCAGAGGGCAGTGTCTTCAGGCTGACTCCACTACAGAAGACCAATCATTGTTTTTGGAAACACAGGGTATCTTTATAGTCTGGAGAAGTGGGCCCAAAGTGCAGTCCTGTGAGACCACAGCTCACCTTAGTCACTAGGTGCTTTTAGACTGAGCCACTTACAAAGAAAAGGAAAGGGCAGACTGGGCCATTTTCCAAGTGTTACTTGTGATGGCTAGTTTTAAAAAAATGTTTTATATATTATTTTTATTTTATGTGTATATTACCTGCATGTATATAAGTGCACTGGTGTCATGCAATGCCCATGGAGGACAGAAGATGGTGTCGGATCTCCTGGAATTGGAGTTATGGATGGTTGTTAGCCATTATGTGGGTGCTGGGATTCGAACCTGGGTCTTCTGCAAGAACAGCCAATGCTCTTAACCTTTGAGCCACCTCTCCAGCCCCCATGATGGCTAGTTGTTAACTTGACACAATCTAGAATTACCTGGGAAGAGAGTCTCAATGAGGGGTTGTCTGGATCGGGTTGGCCCATGAACATATCTCTCAGGGATTGTCTTGATTACAGTAATTTTCTTGATTTCCTCCGTTGAGGGTAGTACCATTCCCTGAGCCTGGCCTTTGAACATATAAGTGCAGAGAGGGGGCTGATCATAGGCATGCAGGCATCATTCTTTCTCTGTTCTTGACTCTGGATGTGACTAGTTGCTTCAAGTTTCTGCCTCAACTTCCCTACAACGATGGACCGTAACCTGGAATGGTAGGCCAAATTAACCTTTTCCTCTTCAAAGTTGCTGTTTGTCAAGGTGTTTTATCACAGCAATGTAAAATTAATCTAGAACACCTCCTACTTATTCTACTTTTAGAACTATCTCCAATTATGTTCATTCTTCATCCCTACCCCCACCCACCACTGTCCTTTCCCTGGATGCTCTGAGCCCAGGTCCCTTGTCCTTACAGATTCTTCTAATTAAAAATCAGGTCACATTGCTCCATGCTTCCTGTTTCAGAGCCTTGGGTAGGACCTCCAAGCCTTGGCTGTACTTGAATGTGCCCTTGCCCCCACCTGCTTCCCCCTTACCTTGTTCTCTTCCTGCCGTCTGCTGGTTTTCCCACTGTTGTAGACACCTTCAGCTCCTGGTCTCAGGGTTTCACCTTCTGTGATCCCTGCCTGGAACTCTCTTTCCCCAGTTCCTTACAGACCCAAATTCTCACCTTCAAGTTTCTTGGAATGTCATTTCCTCAGAAAGTCCTTCTTGTGGTTCCACTGGTTTGGTTCTTTCCCTTGAAAGCACTGTACCTATGTGAGTCAATATCTGGGTGATAATTGTCACTATTATCCCATAATTGTCAACAATGTCTGATTTGTTCCCCAACAGTGTAAAGTTAATGTGGAAAACATGTATATCATCATCGCCATTGCATACTGCCTATCAAGTAGACTCAATAAATACCTGTTGGATGCATCAAGGAAAGCCAGGTGTTTCCAGTTTAGAGCATTGATACTTTTTCTTTAGAAATTTGATAATTAAGGTCCAGAGAGTTTCCAGAACTCCTGTATTTTTAGGGATCCCTCTATGCCGGGATGGTTTCTGACTGTCTTTAGTGTACAAAATAGGATCTAGTGCTTGCTAGATTCATTTCACCTCAATTCAGTTCAGCAAGGTGGTTCCTATCTTTATTTCCATTTTACAGTTAGGAATAGATAAATGGAGCTTTTACAGAGAATAAAATGAGGAAAACTTACTTGTATCATAGCTAGGGTTGGTCCATGGCAACTTTGTAAGAAAGGGGAAGGCCAATTGCACCCTGAACTTGTGTGTATTATTCCACCTCTTTTAAAGACTGTTAGGTGATTGGCTAAATAACTGCTTTCAAATAAATCAACTGAGCTAAGGAACTGATGCTTAATTATCTTGCTAGGGTTCTATGCATTCTAAAGGAAGAGTCCTTGGGGGAAAAACAACTTAATGAAAAGGAATAACTTTCCCAGATAGAAGTTCCAGAGTCTGTAATGGACTGACTCCAGCAGTATGACCTCACCTTGCGACCTCATTTTCCTGATGCCACATCAGAGAAAGGCCAGTCCCCAGCTCTCTAGGTGAAGACATCCAGTCTTTCATGATCCCATTTTTGTGCCAGGTCTACCTATGTTAAAAAAAATGCCTCTTCCAGGGGGACATTTTCTGAATTGCTCTGTGGAGATGGATGGAAAGTATGAGGAGTTTGTTTTCTCTCTCTGGGCTCCACAAGGCATTTAGGAATTACACGCCTGGTCTTTAATTCACTTAATTTACTTATTTTGATCCCAGAATTTCCGCCAAGGGGGTCAGCCAGCGCCTATTCTTGATGGCTTGGGGACATACCAAAAGCAGCACAGGGCTCTGGCTGGCTGTGCTCTGACTCCCAGACTTGTTCCTCCTGATTTGTGCTGGAAAGTTTTTGATTTGAAATTTCGCTTCCTGTGAGATGAGGATGCAGAGTTATACTCTCGTTTCTTGGTGAAGGATTAAGCAGCATCTTATAAGACCTCTGACATGGAACCTGCCAGATCTCAGGTAAACGTTACATAACAGCTACAACTTTCAAAATCAAAGGAATGTATAAGGCCAAGTTTTAAGGCCAGTAACAATCTCGTAAACCCTTCCCTGACTCAATTTACTATGTTTTGCAAGACTTTTAGAAGCATTGTTATTTGTGTGATAGTGTCTTACTTCTGTTTCCTCTTAATTCATCTTATATGAATTTTATGTTTTGAGAGCCCATGTGATTCATTTAATAAATGGTCTTATTGGACCTGGAGAGTGACTTTTAGAATTGGTATATATCTTTAATTTTTAAAAATTCTTACCTTATTTTTTCTCTTGAGCTGCGTAAAGTCATAAATAATTTACAGATAGGCATTTTTCTGAAACCATAATCAGGTCAGCTCACCAAAAGCATGATAATTGCCTTTAAAACTTGAAAAAATCTTTTTGAGGCAGGGTCTTCCTGTAGCCACAGCTGGGCTGGTTTCACTAGGGAGACCAGGCTGGCCTCAGTCTCACAGAGATCTGCCTACATCTGCCTCCCAAGTGTGGGGAGTAAATGTGTGTGCCACTATGCCTGGCTCTCCTTTAAAACTTTTAAAAATATTTTTGATTTTATAGATTCTTTGAGACCATCATATAATGTATTTTGTTCATATTCAGACTTCCTCCCTCCTCTACCCCCTACCACCTTAGTACCCCTCTGACTTCAAGTTCTGTATTACTATTTTTATTTGATTTTTTGGGAATTGCATACATTGTATTTTGATCATATTTAGACCTCCTTCTCCTATCTGCACTCCACTTACTACCCCTCACCTGATTTCATGTCCTATATCATATTTATGCTATATATGCATATGATATGTATGTGTATTTTAAGGTCTATTGAGCAAAATTTGTGTTCATAAATGCCCTTCAGTGTGGGTCTATCAACTGGAGCCTGGTTAACCCTACCCAGCCTCACACCCTTAAAGATTCCCCCTCTTCTAGTAACTATCAGTTGCCATTAGTTCCTTTGCTAGATTTGGGGATTCTTACCCACTTCCCAATTTCTATGTTGGGAATTTGTCTGGATTGAAATATTTGGGACTTGTGCATGCTGTTACCATTACTGAGAATTCATACGAATATCTGCCCAGCTGTCTGGAAAACTGTTTCCTTGTGGTCATCTACTTCTGGCTCTGACTGTCTTTCTGCCCCCTCTTCCACAATGATCTGTGAGCCTTGGGAGGCAGATGTTTGATATAGGTGTCCTAGTCAAGAATAAGCACTCTAGAGTCTCTTATTCTCTGCATATTGACCAGTGGTGGGTCTCTGTGTTAATCACAATCTACTGCATGAGGAAACTTCTCTAGTGAGAGTTGAGAGATCTGTTTACTAAGATTTACTATTATGGGTATAACAGTAAATCTTTAGAAGCTGGTTTAATACTATGTCCATTTAGCAGAATAATAATAGTAGGTTCACTCATGTGGCATTTGACTTGTTTAGACACAAGTTTCTAAGTCTGATAACAGTATCAGATATGGGCTCCATCTTGTGAAGTGGGTCATTAAATCCAATTAGAAAGTGGTTGGCTACTCCCATAACATTTGTGCTACTATTGTACCAGTGGGTCTCTCTTGCCAGGTCAGTTGTTATTGTAGTTTGTAGGATTCACAGCTGGTTAAGGGTGATGATTACGTTTCTCTTCTGGTAGCATGCATAGCACCTTCCAGCACCATGGAAGGTAGTCGGTAAAGATGAAGCTTTGAGATCAGTGCCAGCTTGATTTCTCCTTGTTTGTTCTAGAGCTCATGTAGTATCATGTAGTATCTTTAGCAATAGAATCTTACTGTTAAGTTCTGATGGGTTACCAAGAGCAAGGCAATGAAAACTATTGTTTGAAGGTCTGTGGGACCCCTGGTCAATAGCTTCAAAAGAGAGAATTCATTCCTGGTCTTGGGCTTTTTATTTTCTAGTGTGTGGTGTTAGGTACAGGACTTTATGAACAGAACTCCTATTAGCACAGGCGTTAAGTCCAGCAATTGACAAATGGGACCTCATGAAACTAAAATCCCTCTGTATAGCAAAGGACACCATCATTCAAGTGAAGTGACAACCTAAAGAATGGGATGGGGAAAAATCTTCACCCATATCTCTAACAGATGGCTGGCATCTAGAATACACAAATAACTAAAAAATGTAAACATGAAACAAAAACCAATCTGCCCAATTAAAAAATGGGCCGTAGAGCTAAACAGGGAGTTCTCAATAGATGAAAAGCAAATGGATGAGAACTGTTTTTAAAATGTTCAACGTCTTTAGCCATTAGGGAAATGTAAATTAAAACTACTTTGAGATTTCATCTTATCCGAGTCAGAATGACTGAGATCCAAAAAACAAACAGTGACAAATTATGGCAAGGATATGGAAAAAGGGGAACTTTTATCCACTGCCAGTGGTCATGAAAACTGGTGCAGCCACTATGGAAACCAGTGTGGAGATTTCTCCAAAAGCTCGAACTAGATCTACCACAAGATCCAGTCATACCACTCTTGGGCATATATCCAAAGGACTCTATATCCTACTACAGAGATACCTGCTCATCTGTGTTCATTGCTGCTCTATTCATGATAGCTAGGGACTGGAAACAGCCTAGATATCCACCAATTGATGAATGGTTAATGAAAGTATGGAACATTTACATAATGGAATATTGTTCAGTGGTTAAGAAAAATGAATTATGAAATTTGCAAGTAAACGAATGGAACTGGAAACAAATCATCCTGAGTGAGGTAACCCAGACCTTTTAAACTTTGAATGACATGAAATGATTTTTATTTCTAATGTTAACGATTTTTAAGTACTATATATGTGGTGAAATTCAATGGCAAAGCTACATGATGATTATGTAATCTTAAAAAAATCCAGTGGGGGGCTGGAGAGATGGCTCAGTGGTTAAGAACAGTGGTTGTTCTTGCAGAAGACCTGGGTTCGAATCCCAGCACCCACATGGCAGCTAAAAACTAACTCCAGTCCCAGGGGATCTGACAGCCTCTTCTGACCTCTGTGGGCATTGTACAACATGGGTGCACTTACCTACATGCAAGCAATACACACATACACATAAAAAAAAGTTTAAAAAAATCCTAGTGGTTTTTTATTCTCAGGCTAAAGTATATTGAAGGCTGAATATAGTGGGACCAGAACACGTGGTTCAATAAGATCAGAGCCTGCAGAGGGGTTGGTTTGACACTGGCTCATCATTTATCCATATATTCTCTGGAGTGGATACACAGTGGGTGCTTTTGTGTGGGACTGGATAAATAGGTAGGAATAGTTGCTGTATCTCCAAGTCAGGTTGACCTAGGTGGTTCCAATCAATCTTTACTAAAGTTTTCACTCCTTTTGTAACGTGTAATGATCAGTTGCCTTTAGGTTTACCATGATGAGTACAGAGCTTAGGGATGAACTGATGAGTAAAAGCAGATGCAGTTCTTCCTTGCTGACTTGGAGTTTATACTCTTTAGATGGTATCATGTGGATAATAATCAAATTACAACTGTTAGGAGACAGATATAGTTCAAGGAAGAGAGCAGAGTAGATTGGCTGGAGGGAGGAGGGTACGGGCTGGTAAATGGCCCACAAAGGGTATGGCCAGAGCACAGGACAAGAAAGACTGTTGAGTGGACCACATTTTATTTTTCCCTCCAAATTCACATCTTAACCCCAGACTTGGCTATATAGAGAGAAAGGACCTTTAATGAGATAGCTAAGGTTTAATGAGGTCATAAATTAACAGTCTTAATTCAGTAGGACTGGTGTCCTTATAAGAAAAGAGAGCATGTGTATGCCCAGAGGAAAGGCAACACATGGACACAGTGAGAAGGTGATCATCTGTCAGCCTGGAGAGAATACATTTCTGTTGTTCAGGCCAGTCGGTGCTGTTTTGTTGTGATAGCCTGAGCATATTAACATGGTCACATAGGCTTTATGAAAGAATTTAGGTGTTGCTTCAAGAGCAATAGAAAACTATGGAGGGTTTTAAGTGGGGTGTTTAGCCTACTCAGTTTTATGTTTTGGAAAATGACTCTATATGGAAAACCAATTCGGAGTGGAGAGAGGAATAGATGTGGACCCCTGTGGGATCATTCTTTCCTTTAAGCTGCTCAGAGTTGGCTCTTTTTTAAAATTTATTTTTATTTTATGTGTATGAGTGTATTTCCTGCATGTGTGTAAGTCCACCAGTGTTATGCAATGCCCATAGAAGTCAGAAGAAGGCATCAGATTCCCCTGGAACAGGAGTTACAGATGACTGTTAGTCACCACGTGGGTGCTGGGAATTGAACCTGGGTCTTTTGTAAGAGCAGTCAGTGCTCTTAACCACCGAGCCGTCTCTCCAGCTCTCTATTTTTAATAATTTATTGATTTTTATCTTTGTTTATGTATATGTGAATATATGTATGTGCACATATGTATGGGTGCCTGCACAGGTCACAAGAGGGTGTTGGATCCCCTGGGGCTGGAGTTATAGGCAATCATTAGCCGACTGATGTGGGTGCTTGGAACTGAAATCTGGTCCTTTGAAACAGCAGCAAATGCTCTTAACCACTGTCTAGTGGTTAAGTTATCTCTCTAGCTCCCAGAACTGGGTTCTGAACATAGAGTTCTAGGTAGGGTAGATTCCGGGAAGAATAGTCATGTAAGATCATGAGTTCCTGTGATTTGGTCACTAACAAGGTGGTTGCTATTTACAGGGATCTGTTTCTTGGCTTTGGAAAACCCAAAGCCACCAGAAAGTACTCTGCAGGAAGACAGAGACATTGGTGAGATACTGATTTATCTGCTGCCTTCTTTTCTGACTACTCAGGTTATTCTTGGTCAAATCCATAGACCAATGAGGGAATGGAAGGATAGCAAATGGACTTCAAAGCTCAATACTGAAAAATGCTTTCCTTCTCCAGCCTCCTATCTGCTTTCAAATGAGCAGAGAGTTTGTTTCATCTCAGACCAACATTTCTGGGTCAGCTTTGTTGAAAAACATTCTAAAATATTTGCAAAACTATTATAGCCATTAGGCAAAATAAAGTAGAAATGGATGAGAAAGTTTAAACAGTCATTTATTATTTACTTAGTTTATTGAGATAGGGTTTTTCTGTGTAACCCAGGGAGGGCTGAATCTCAGAATCTTCCTGCCATTGACTCCATAGCACCACCAAAGCCTTCTTTAAATGTGTTAAATTAAACTGCAACTTGTTTCATATTTTACCTTAAGAGTCTACATATTGGCCATTTAGGCTGGGCTCCCCTGGGTGGCTCTAATGGTCTGGACACTGGTATCCAGTGAGCTGGCCTGGGATACAAGTCATGTGTCTGTGGTCAGCAGCTGGTTCAGTTTAGGGGCTGACCACCAGCTGTTGGCCTCTGGTTCACTTCATGTGGTCTCTTGTGTCTTTCAGCAGGAGAGCCTGGACAAGAGGGCAGACCCTAATGAGCCAGTGCTTTTCAAGCAGCTGCTGACTGCACACTTGCTAATTTGGCCAAAGCAAACCCCAAGGTCAGCCAGAATTAAGGGGTAAAAAACTAGACTCCACCTCTTATTTGGAGCTGCTTGCAAGGTCACATTGTGAAAGGACATGGAAATAGTGGGGAGACCACTATGCTCAGTTTTATAATAATCCTCTTCCTGAACTTACATATTTCCCTGTATAATCTTGACAAAAGTTGGCATGTTCACATACTGTCCTTATTAGAGCTTTAAACGCAGCTAAAAAAAAAAAAAAAGAAAAAAACCCCCCAAAACCCAAAACTCTCTTAGCCTCATCCTAAAGCATATTGTATGAAATCACAGACTTTATGTGGTAATTATTGAGGTCAGAATTGTGTCCTCTAAAAATTAATTTGACTTTATTTAGAAGTGGATCATTGTGGATAGTAAAGCTGGGGTCGTATTGAAAAAGGAGGCACCCCAATTCAACATGAGCATAGTTCTTATGGGAAGATGGCCACATGAAGATGGAGATGGGAAAATATCATGTGATGACAAGGGTCCAGACTAGAGCGATCCGGCTGTAAGCTTAGCAGTATCTGCAAGTCAGGGAGGCAGGGCGAGGCAGGGCAGCCTTACCCGGCATCTAAGAAGGAGCATCGCTCTGCTGATACTGGAGTTTCAAATTTTAAGTATCACAATCATGAGACTGCAGATTTTTGCCCCATAAGCCATTCAGTGTGTGGCATTTTGTGGGGGAAACCCTAGGAAATAAAGTAATCTTTTTAAAAAAAAATAAAAGTAAGGTAAGCACTGTGGTAAGCACTGGTAAGCTTAGTAGTAGTTCATGTACTTAGCATGTGCAAGGCCCTTGGGCTCAATCCTCAGTACTAAATGTACAAGGTGTAAGGTAAATCATATGAAATTGCCACCTTTTTACCCCCCGTCACTATTTTTACAGGTTGAAAAATGGAAGATGGGGGTGCTAGACAGATGTCTCAATGGGATGAGAGCACTGGCTGCTCTTACAGAGGACCTGGTTTAGGTTCAGCACTGACACGGTGGCTAACAACTCCAGTCCCAGGGGATCTGATGCTGTCTTCTGGCCTCCACAGGCACTGCATGACACAGGTGCATTTACATTCAGGAAAAAGCATTCATACACATAAAATGAACAGATAAAAACATTAAAAATGGGGCTGAAGAGATGATGCAGGGGTAAGGGACTTGCTCTGTAGGCATAAAGAACAGTTTGTATCACCAGACTTCAATAAAAATCTCAGGTGGGTGTGGCAGCCTGTGTGTAATCCTAGCAGCTAGGAGGCAGAGAATCCCCAGAGCAAGATGATGAACCAGACCAGATGAAACTGTGAGCTCTGGGTTCAGGGAGACCCTGACTCAAGATAGAAAGAAGAGAGCAACCAAGAAAGACACCCCACTTCAACCTTGGGCCTCCTGATACATGTTCATGCTTGCACCTGCCCATATACCCAAACATGTATACACACATAACCCCCCCGCAATGTATATTAAAAAAAATTGATCGACAACAGAGGTGCTAATAAATACCTGGCAATTGAAAAGTCTTCAGGTGATCAAAAATGATCTTATGTATTATCAGAGATATGTCATCATACCTTCAAAGACATTGGTTTAACAAGTTCTGTTCAAACATAAGTCGTTTAAATTTCCCTTAAAATATTGTCTTTTCTGAGTTTACATATGCAGAAAAGACATCAGCATGAAAAGCTTTTCAGTTCATTTGGAAAATGCTCTAACCCTACAATGTTTCTCAGCACCAAACTTGCTTCTAAAAAAGACCATAAATTAATCTCCAACCTTGAAATATTAGAACATCAAGGAGTGGATTGTCTTGAATAGACAAAATGTGCTGTGTGCATTCTAAATAAGTGAATCGAATCAATTCTCCTTCATCGAGACAGTTTAAAAACTTCTTCAGTAGAATCAAATTCTAGTTATTTTTGCTTGGAAATAATAAAAAGAAGGTAATGAAATCTAAAATTTCTGAATCTTGCAAATACTAGCTAATCAAGAGGCTTTATCTGTCATGATTATTTTGAGCAACCGATCATTTCCATCAATCAACCAAGCAACCCTGATAAGCCAATCACCTTTCAATCGATGTTTAGCCGCTGAAAAGTTACCATAGATACCAAATTCTACAGCCATCACAACAGAAAGCAAGGTTAGAATTGGAAGTGACAGGTGTATTCGTCACATAGTTAACAAGCCTTTGAAGGGAAAAAGAGAGTTTGTCAGAGTCCTTAGGCTGGGTATAAAAGATTGCAAAGAACACTCAAACAATTCCCAAAGAGCGCTTCAAAAGCAAGGGAAGGATCCGTTTTTCATTAGAAATGCAGGAAGATGTTTGCCTGAAATTCAAGCCCCACGTCACATGTCCCTTGAAGTCTTGCTTGGCTGTCACTTTCACCAGGGGTCACCAACAAGTTAGCTTAAGAGAAGTGAGTTTCCTTTCTCTCCTTTGCTTTGTGCATTTGAAGTGGTAAGGATGGTTGAGAGCGTGGGGCAATGGTTACTGGAACATGCAGTCCTGATTGCACTGTCTGTAGCAGAGAATGTGAAAACACTACCACCACCACAAGAAGATTACAGGTTATTAATACTTTCAGAATTTAAAATAAGGTAGAACCAAGAAACTATATTTTGAGAGTCACTGTATATAAGCCAGTGTATAGACCAGTAAACATACTGAATGTTCTAAACTTCCAGGAATACTTGAAAAGCAAGCAAAACATTTACTTCAGGTGGGGAAAAATGAATATATTTTAATTATAACATATGCTTTATCATTCTTCAGGCAGCTGGGTCAAATATCAACCCCAATGGGTACAGGGCAGCAGTGGGACTGTGTATAAACACAGAAGCCTCCTCATGTCCTCGGAGAGAGCTCTGGAGGAATCAGGAGAGTGGAGTCTCGATCACACATGTTCCCTTGCATTGTACAAACATGTGAGGCGGTCTGTCTACCTAGACTGTTTCTCTAGTGTTCTCTGAGTCTGGGATGATTTATATCTATAGTGCAGTCAACCATGGTGGGAAGGAAGCCATGTCTGCTTGCACAATGTGTCTAATTGTTTGTTATCTGCTCCCTCTTGCGTGTCCCAGGAGGCCCTGAGTGCTAGTTTGGTTCATGCTCCTAAACTGTTCACCTTAGCATATAAGAACCACTGAAACAGTTTGATTAGTAAGGAAAAGCAGCCCTGAGAAGCTCCTAGGAGGAGCCAAGTACAGATCTGTAGGTGATATGGGGCCAAAGCAGGACTGTTTGTCCCATAACTAGTTGATGTGTTTTCCCTGGCTTGCTTGGGTTTTCAGTGTAATGCTGACTTCAGAGCCACTGGGATAAGCACTTTGCATCTCCCTTCTTTACAGTTCCTCCACGGGATCTTTATTTGGGACTTGATCACAGAAGCAGAAGGGAAGTTGAATGAATGAACAATAATTAAAGAGTTAATTTGACCTAGTATTTTGTATGTGTACTATATTTATAAATTAATAAATTATAAATAAAGTGCCTCTGATTTATCTCTTCTATCTCCCATCATGGCCATGGTGGCGGCTTGCTGCTCATTTGCCTACTGCTATGTATGCCTTCTTTTGTTCGAGCACCTCAATCCTGCCACATCCTCAGCACAGTCAATAATCTTAATGCCTTGAAAAATGCTTTAATGTCTTGCACGCCTACATTTCTAATGTGCATTAATGGAATTTTGTTATAAATATTATTCTGTTACTTGCATTTTTGTATTCAACAAGCAATTATAGCTCAATCCTTATGCTACGTGTCTTCATCTCTTTCATTTGGTATTCATTCAGTGAGATATTCGTTGACAACACACTATGTGCCAGGAACTGTTCCTAACTGGAGGATACAAGATCTCTGAAAAGAAGATCTCTGTTCTCAGGGGACCCACATTCTACTAGGATGGAATAGACAATAAATGAGTAAATACATAAGTATATCCATGTGTTCTGTGACATTTCTGTCAACAACGAATGGACCACATATATGCCACTAGTCTCATATGTAGAAAGGAAAAGCTCCTGTTGCCTGGTGATAATGTAGCTATTACAGTGCCATAGCATAGTTATTATTCACATGTTCGTGGTGATGCTGGTGTAAACAAGCCTACTGTCCTGACAGTCATAGAGAAGCACAGCAGTTCAATGACATGCAATACATAATCTTTGGTGGTAAACAATTATGTTGTTGGTTTATGTTTTATTGTATTTTAGTTTTAATCATTGTTTTAACATGCACACTTTCTACTTATATAAGAAAAGTTTACTGTAAGACAGTCTGTTGTGTTATGCTGGCAGCAGCTCATCCATCTTGTGTTTGCAGTTTATTTTGAAGGCATCAGGAGGCCACTTGGAGTGACTGACCTGCACCTCTAGGCTGGTATAGTACTCCACAATGTTTGCATAAAGATGAAATAGCCTAAGGATGGATGTACTTCTCAAAACAGATCACTGTTGTTAAGCAACACAACTGTAAACAGCATAATTTTGGAGAATGATCAGTGCTGTACGCAGAACAAAAGTCAGGGAGCTGATGGTACTTGAAGGTCTCCTGTAGATATGGAGGTTGCTCAAGGTCATAATAAACAGGTCAGACTTGAGCTGTGACCCATGGAAGATAGCATTCTAGACAGAGGGTGTAGATGAGCTGTTGTGTATAAAAAACTGTTTAGAAGCAGAAGAACGACTTAACACATTGAGCAGTTGGTGCCTCAGGCAGGAGGGGCTAAGGACACTGTTCGCATCTTCAATCCTTTGGGTTCCTATGCCTTGTTCTTTTCCCTGATCCAAGGTGAGGGTGTCCGTGGACAGAGGGCATCAGCCATGAGACAGAGCCCCTGAGTCTTCAGTGCTTTTCCTTGAAAACAGTGGTTCTTCCTCCTTTTCTCCCAGAAGACACTGATGATTTCAGTGTGCCACGCACAGCACTGAACACCAGGGGCACACCGGTCAGCATGGACATTACCCTCATAGAGGTTATACTCCAAGCATTTCCTCCTTCTTGTGTTTTATGGTGACCTTTTTCTTCTGTCCCTCTCTATCCTCTCAAAAGCTTCATGGCCATGGGAGAAACACCAGATTCCGTTGTCTGTGCTGCCAACATAGAAACTCCTCCTCTTCACTATCTCCTCTTTTTCTGGGCACTTCAGGTTTGCAGTCTGCCAAAGGCCATTCAGAAGGAATTTATTTTATTTAGTATTTTACTAGAGCAATCAAAAACACACAAGTTAATAAAATTATATTTGCTAAAAAACAAAATTAGAAATCCAGCTGAGTACTGTAAACAGCATAATTTTGGAGAATGATCAGTGCTGTACGCAGAACAAAAGTCAGGGAGCTGATGGTACTTGAAGGTCTCCTGTAGATATGGAGGTTGCTCAAGGTCATAATAAACAGGTCAGACTTGAGCTGTGACCCATGGAAGATAGCATTCTAGGCAGAGGGTGTAGATGAGCTGTTGTGTATAAAAAACTGTTTAGAAGCAGAACGACTTAACACATTGAGCAGTTGGTGCCTCAGGCAGGAGGGGCTAAGGACAGAGGGTGTAGATGAGCTGTTGTGTATAAAAAACTGTTTAGAAGCAGAAGAACGACTTAACACATTGAGCAGTTGGTGCCTCAGGCAGGAGGGGCTAAGGACACTGTTCGCATCTTCAATCCTTTGGGTTCCTATGCCTTGTTCTTTTCCCTGATCCAAGGTGAGGGTGTCCGTGGACAGAGGGCATCAGCCATGAGACAGAGCCCCTGAGTCTTCAGTGCTTTTCCTTGAAAACAGTGGTTCTTCCTCCTTTTCTCCCAGAAGACACTGATGATTTCAGTGTGCCACGCACAGCACTGAACACCAGGGGCACACCGGTCAGCATGGACATTACCCTCATAGAGGTTATACTCCAAGCATTTCCTCCTTCTTGTGTTTTATGGTGACCTTTTTCTTCTGTCCCTCTCTATCCTCTCAAAAGCTTCATGGCCATGGGAGAAACACCAGATTCCGTTGTCTGTGCTGCCAACATAGAAACTCCTCCTCTTCACTATCTCCTCTTTTTCTGGGCACTTCAGGTTTGCAGTCTGCCAAAGGCCATTCAGAAGGAATTTATTTTATTTAGTATTTTACTAGAGCAATCAAAAACACACAAGTTAATAAAATTATATTTGCTAAAAAACAAAATTAGAAATCCAGCTGAGTTTCACAACATTAAGATGTGCTAATCACAATTCCCAAAACAAAGAGTATGTTGGGAGGAAGATGTTTGTGTTTTATTGGCACAGAGATGGTAACTTGATAAAAGTAAGCAGTACCTTGCTTAGGGACAGGCTGCACCCAAATGTTGATTTCAGAGAGAGTTGTTTAGAAGACTGTCCTTTCCCATGGAGTCAAATCTGTAACCTTAAACTGAAACCACTGGCTGTCATAGTTGTGTTGTCCAAGTTGCCCAGTTGTACTTAAAACCTTGCCAACATCTCCAGGGCGTGCCCCCTCTAGCCCCATTCCCTCGTTTCTCTGGCTCTTAGTCAGTCTTTTTTCACTTACCTGAGCCACTCAATACCAACTGTCCCCTGTATACCATCCATCATGTGCCCTCCTAGAGGAGATTTCTATTGCAGATGTGATCACAGCTCTCTCCTGTTACTCAACAATGGCTCCTGCTGCGTGCAGAATGAGGCCAGATTCTTAACTTAGGGTCTAAAGTTCACAGGGCCTCTCTCTCAAACCTTGAGCATCCCTGTTGCAGCTCCTTGAGTGATCCTGGTTTCACCCAGCCTCTGTCTCTTTGCTGTTCCTGCTCCTCTGATGCATGAACGGGGTGCCCTTCCTTTCTTCATTTGCCTGAAAATTGCTCCTCTTTTTTCCAAGATTTACATGAGGATTCTAGGTTCCCTCATCACTCTCTTTCCACTCCTGGGAGTCATCTGTCTCTTCTGTAATATCCCAGCATTCTGTAAACATTTGTTTACATGTTTCTTCAGCTGGATGCTAAGTTCCTTGGAGTCAGAAGCTCCATCTTTCCAATTTGTACCTCTAGGTCCACAGTGAAGGCAGGCAGGGAGGGTTTACATAGATGAGTGTGTTCATGGCCTGGTGCTGGGACCTGCAGCAGGACTGGGAATACGAAGGACCCTTCCTCCTGGTATGGGATTTACATATGCATCTCAGGGGAGGGTTTGGGTTCAAAAACATGACTGTGACTTAGGATAGACTGATTTCCAAGTAGTTAATTTGTGTGCGTGCATGCGTGTGTGTGTGTGTGTGTGTGTGTGTGTGTGTGTGTGTTTTTACAGGCTGTGCCCTAGGGTTTGTGTAGGGGAATTAAGAGAAATAAGCCTGCAAAGCCATGTTAAGGTCTCAAATGCCAGACTAAAGCATTTTTACTTGCTCTCTCTACCATAGGGAATGCCAAGTGTCATTTGAATCTGGAAATGACAGAATCCTTAAGGTACTCGCTTGGAACTGACACAATCTAAAAAGTGCTTTTGGAGCACTGATTGGCCCATTGTATCTGGGATGATGTGGAGAACAGGCAAGAAGAGAGACTTGAGAATGACTGGGATGGCCCTGTGATGGATTGGTACAAACCTAGTGTGCTGACATATCAGAGGGGCTCAAACACAGGGTCTTGCAGAGCTTGGCCCGAGTCTCAGGCTCTGTTAAACATTTGACACGCCTTGCAGTATCTTCTCAGTGGTTATGTCTTTGGGTTTCTCAACCTTCTGTTAGGGTGAATTTGGGGCTGTTGGCTCTACAAAGGAATCAAGATCAAGGAGGACTGAGTTGAGTTTTGCAGAAGCAAAGAAGGCTGGATTGACACACTGCCCCTCCCCTCATGGGTGACTCCTGTTCCTAACTGGGAGTGGAAATATGATTTTTCTATTGATGCTAATGAGAAAGTCATGATCAGCAGAACTTCTCTACTCAAATTCATCCTATTTAGCACAAGCAAAACAGCCATAATTAGGTATAATGTATAGGTTTAAACTGCCCCAAAATGGATGTTACCTTCCCCCACTGAGTGGTTCTTGGGGTTTTACCTTGGTGACTGCAGAGCATTGGTGACATATTAATATCAAATCTATACCCAGAGGTTTAGTGGGGGCAACTTAATGCTGAGGGCTTTGGGAGGTATCCTTGACCTGTTGTTAAGTATATCAAAGGCCTAATTTCTGATGCGTGAATGTCATTAGTGATTTGTGTGTGTGTGTGTGTGTGTGTGTGTGTGTGTATACATGTTCATGTGCATGTGTGCACTTGCAGGAAGAGTCCAGATGTCGATATTGGGTGTCTTCCTAAATCACTCTCCACCTTAATTTTTTTAAGACCTGATGCCTTACTGAAACGGATGTTTACCCGCAAGAACTGGGGTTATAGGAATGCACTGCCACCCCCAGCTTTTCATGTGGGTTCTGGAGATCTGAACTCATGTTCTAATGCTTGTGTGGCAAGCACTTTACCAACTGAGCCATCTCCCTAGCCCCTGATGGTTTAAGACAAAAGTGTTTGGGAGAAACTACATATTGGCTTACCATTTCCATCATGGTGTGAAGGAGAGTGTTAGACACTCTCATACTTTGAACCCTCTTTGCCCTTCTTGTAGTGTTGTGGCATTAGTTTCAGGTAGGTGTGTCCTGAGAAGCTCTTTCCCAGCTATAGCATGCATTCCTAGCTTGCTTCTCTGGCGGTGAGGTGTGGGACAATGTATGAGGGCACCTGACTCTCAGGCATGTGTTACCTGGTAGTGGAATGAATTATTGTTCAATGGGGAAATCTTTGCCCATAGGATGACAGGAGCAAATGATTAAGTACTGCTTTCTGTCCCTGGCTTATTGTTCAATCCTTCTCTCTTCTTCCCTGGGATAGCTTCCAAAATTAAACCACCAGCATGTGAGCTTGTATCCCAAGTTCTTCCTTATGAGTGGTAGGGAACCAGGTTAATGCAAAGACCAAGAGATCTGCCATTTTCTAAGTGTGGGGTTACTATAAGTAGAGGGTACAAAGACAGCAGCATGATCAAATCTATGTGCCCAGTCATAGGCTTGTCTGTACTTGTGAATGAATCTCCACAATGTGGACAATAGAAACATGATACCCAGCCGGGTGACAGGAAATCCAGAAGAGGGATAGCACAGTATCACACAAGATGTGAGACACTTTAAGAAAGCAGGAATCAGGAGGTTCTGATCAGCTGGTCAGAACCCAGTCTCTAACTCCCAAAGTTAGAGGCACTGTAAGCAAACGTTCAGGAACAAAAGGTAGACAGATCGTTTCTCTGCAGGGGCCCAGAAAACTTACAACAAAATGTGGCTTGCTTACAGGGCATAGAGCAGATGTTCATAAAACAGTATGAATAATGTATGCTTCCTTATGTAATCTAAACACAAGGGACATGCACTTCAGAACCTGCATCTGCATACATGTCTATTCCGCTTTGTCATCGTAGACATTTTTGGCTGGTGGTGACTTTGCATGTATAACAAGGATGCTTTCGGCATAGTTCAAAACAGGGCAGTGGTCTCCAATAGAACCTGAGATAGAAAAGGTACTTTCCAGCTCTTTATGGACAATGCAGTTCTATCCAGCTGAGATATCACTCCTGCCACAGACCTTACTGGAGAGCAATCATATCAGTGTGCTTAAGTGACCAGAGTCGATAATGAGGGGAAAGATGGGCTTTGGCTTGTAGCTCAAAGGATTTTAAAAGGCTAATAGTTGTTTTTGAGTATTGTTTTTGATTGTTTTTATTGTTCTCACTATTCAATTGTCCTAGTACACTATTATAAACTTGACCTCAGTAACAAATGCATGTGCACGTAAAAAGATTTATTTATTTTCATAATTGTTCCTTCTCTTTGACCTCGCTTCTTTTTCTCCCCCTCCTTTTTCTTCTGTTGTCTTCCCTTCTCTCGTCCTTCATCTGGCTAGGAGCTTAGTGGCCCGAGAATCTCTGACCCTCTGAGAGAGTCTGTACCTGATTCCATATCATGGATCTGTGAGACCACATGGCACATTCATCACCTTCCACTGCAATCCCAGCACATGCACTTTGTTTTTTGACATTTACTCTTGTCTTTGCTGTCTTGAGCATCCTCGCAGAATCCTGACCCCTCAGTCTTCAGAGGCAGAGATGAGAATCTAGGGGCCTTCCTTGGCCATGCAAAATATCTGCTTGCTCCTCACTCTCCTTTCTGGAGTCCTAGAATAATGCAGCTTAAGAAGGACATTTCTAAACAGTTCCAAGAAGAGCATAAAGAGGAATATGAATCCACCTATATTAGAGCTATGACATAATCTCTGAGGCCAAGTCTCAGGAAAAACCCATCTTTTATCCATAGGCACCTACCTTCTTCCCCCAGACCTCTCCCTGGAGGATCCCTGCCTAGGAGTGTTTGTCCTGGTTAGCTCACAGTCAGCCTCCAGTTCTTCACTCCTAACCTCTGTTCTGAACTGCAGGTCCATTCTGCCAACGGCTACCTAGGCAGCTCTTTGGATGATGTAATGGTTAGTTTTTTCTTTCAATTTTTTTTTGATCTTTTTGAGACAGGGTCTCCCTGTAGCCCCTGCTGTCCTGGAACTCACTATGTAGACCAGGCTGGACTTGAACTCACAGATATCCACCTGACTCTGCCTCCCGAGTGCTGGGATTAAAGGCGTGCGCCACCACTCCCGGCTTTTCAAATATTTTACTTATTATTTTTATGTGTATGAGTGTATTGCCTGCATGTAGGTAAGCGTACCCATGTCATGCAATACCCGCAGAGGACAGAAGAGGCTATCGGATCCCCTGGAACTGGAGTTATGGATAGTTGTTAGCTGCCATGTGGGTGCTGGGATTTGAACCCCAGTCTTTTGCAAGAACAGCCAGTGTTCTTAACTGCTGAGCCATCTCTCCAGTCTGTAATGGTTATTTTTAATTGTTAACTTGCCACAATGTGCAATCACCTGGAATGTGAGTTTCAGTGAAGAATTGTATGGATTAGGTTGGCTCATGGGCATGCTTGTGAGAGATTTTCTTAGTTGGGTTAATTGAGGTGGGAAGACCCACCTCCCATGTGGGCAGTGCCATGTCATGGGCTGGGCTCTGGACAGAATGAATAGGAGAGCGCAAGCTGGACACTGTACTATCATGCATGCATTATGTTTGCTCTCTGATCTTGACTGTGATCTTGACTGTGACCAGTTCTCTCAAGCCCTTGCCTCTCTGACCTCTCAGCTACGATGCACTGGTACCTGGAATTGTGAGCTAAAAGTAAATACCTTCTCCCCAAAGTGGCTTTTGCCAGAGTATTTTTATCACAGCAAAAGGAAAGACAACTAAGGCATCCAGGGAGTCTCAGATGATGAGTGTGATACTCCCCTCTCAAGGGGATAAGCCTGTGCTTGTGGCTCCTGCCCTTCCCTGGGTCAGATTACTGAGTGAGTGAAGAAGCACATGACTCGAGGTAATGGGAGGGATCGAGCTATTGGCTCCCAGGGCCATCTTCCGTACTGCTTTTTGGGTCCTAGTGAAACCAAAGGGTTTCCCCAGCTGTCACTGAACTTGCTCTGACCTGTGTGGACATTGACTCGTGGCTTATAGCTTATGCATAGCAGGGCGTGAGTTCAGTCTACTGAAGGAGAACACATCAAAGGTGTGGTGAGCATTGACTTTAAATGAGGTCAGTGACTGCACTATTTTTATTTTTTAAAATATTTTTAGATTGAATTTTTGTGATTTTCATACAATATAATTTGATGATATTTAAATCCCCTGCTCTATCTGCACTTCCCCTACTGACCACAGCCCAATTTAATGTGCTTTATTGTATATATATGGCCTATAGAGTCTGATTTGTGTGCCCCCCAAATGTTCTTCAGTGTGGGTCATCCACTGGAGCCTAATTAACCTACCAAGAGTCCCATCTTTGAAAGAGACTTCCCTCTCCCAGAACCATGGTTGGCCAAAATTTCCTTAAGTTGGGCTGGATTTCCTACCCACTTTCCCATGTCTATGCTGGGATTTTGTCTGCTTTGAGCTTGTGTGGGACTTGTGCAAGCTGTCACCATTGCTGTGAGTTCGTATGAGTAACTTCCCACCTGTCTGGAAAACTGTTTCCTTGTGGTCATCCACTACCTCTGGTTCTTACAATCTTTCCATCTCTTCTTCCACAATGATACCTGAGCCTTGGGAGCAGAAGTTTGATATACGTGTCCCATTCAGGGACAAGAACCCTGCAGCACTTTGCTCTCTGTACACTGGCCAGTTGTTTCTATGTTAATCACCATCTGGTACACAACACAGACGTTAACATGGGCTATGTTAGTCATAGTCGTCATTCATGGTAAAGCAAGGAAAGTTCCACAATTGTTTCTCTTCTTCTCTTTTCTCTTCCCTTCCTTCCTCCTCCTCTCCCCTCCCCTTCCCCTCCCCTCTCCTCTCCCCCTCCTCTCCCCTCCCTTCCCCTCCCCTCCTCTCCTCTCCTCTCTTCTTTCTTTTTCCTTTTTTTCCAGGCAGTATCTCATTTTATAGCTGGCCTGGAACTCACTATGTGACCCAGGCTAATCTAAAAAACTTAAGGAAATCCTCCTGCCTTAGCCTCCTGAATGCTGGGATTCAGATGTGAGCCATCATGTCTAGCTTGAAAGTTCCACAATTAAGAAATCCAAGGTCTCCACCAAGTGGGCCCTCCTTACTCTCTGCCCAGAGGCCATGCTTTTGGCTGCAGGTTTCTTTTCATGCCAGACCCCATTTTACCAACTTAGAGTACTGTGCAATGTTTAGTGAACATGGTATTCTTAGGAAGTTATAACTCTTTCCTTTGGCTTATGTAAGGATGTAGACATCAGTCAACAGAGACCAAGCCCATGATTTTTCTGTTGTTCACCGTCATACTTGAGTCCTGTATTCTTACCAGTTGTCCATGGCAATAGGACTGCCGTGGCCATAGTAGAGTGGGTTAGGGGAAGGTCAAGGGTAGGGGAGATGGATTATAGAAGGAGTCCGTTCATCACTTTGAATCAAAGTGGCAGGTTAGAACATTGGCTTCTGCATTGAATGCCAGTATGATGTGGGATCAGGTTAGGAATGCACTTGAGGGCTTCATCCCATAGTAGCCACAGACTCAGAAGCCCTGAGGGCCACATCTAATAATGATGCCCTGATAAACCCTCCAGCAGAGATGCATGGGAAAGCTGGAGAGCCCTGTGATTTGAATGGCTGGACCAATGATTCTCAAAGCTGGCTGCCCGGTTGAATTATCTAGGGGAGTTTTTAAGGAATTCTAGTATCTAAATGATACCTCAGAACAGCTCAGCTGGAATCTCAGAGGGTGAGGCCTAGACCTCAATGTTTTTTAAAAAATTTTATTATTATTGTGGTTATTGTTGTTCCTGTTATATGTGGGACAGCATGTATGTGGAGGTCAAAATACAACTTTAAAAAAAATTTATTATTTTTATGTGTATGCGTGTATTTCTTCCATGTAGGTTAAGTGCATCAGTGTTGTGCAATGCCCATGGAGGACAGAAGAGACTATTGGAACCCCTGGAACTGGAGTTACAGGCAGTTGTTAGCTGCCATGTGGGTGTTGGGATTTGAACCTGCGTCTTCTGCAAGAACAGTCAGTATTCTTAACCTCTGAGTCATCGCTCCAGCCCCAAAAGACAACTTTTTAGAGTCCTCTCCTTCTAACTTTATGTGGGTACTGGGGATGATTGAACTCAGGTTTCCAAGCTTGTAAGGCAAGTGCCTTTACCCACTAAGCCATTTTGCTTGCCCCTCAGTGATTTCTTAAAGCTTCTCACATAATTTCAATGTGCAGAGAAAGTGGGAAATCACTGGACTAGGCCCTTGGCACAGGGAGCATCAGTGAGCTGGAAGCATTTCCACCCGACCCATCTTTCCTTCCTCTCCTTCCTCCTCCCTCCCTCCAAACTTAGGCAGCAGTCTGCTTCCTAGAACTTTAAACAATGTTGTCACTGTTGAATTGTTCTTGTCTCTATTTTAATATATGTATATTAATAACTTGTCAACTTTAAAAAATTGTTTTTCACTGAAGTGTGGGTTCCTGGTTAGGCTGTAGGTATCTGGGAAATTTTCACATGGCTTTGGCTAAGACTTTGGAGGCTGAATCTGAACATTGAGGCTCTTGGGTTTGGGGCCAATGACAAACTAAGAAACTCATCAAATCCTTTCTAAGTGAGCTTGGGAGTTTTCTAAAGATGGTTTTGGCCTTTATCTGAGAGTGTCTTAAGAATCACTTTATAAATTTGGTTTCTGAGTCTCTCTGCATTCTGCAGTGGGCTGTGGGTAACAAAGCAATGCAGAATAAAACAAAAAAAAAACAGGGAGAACTGAAAAACATTTTTATGTCCAAGTTTGAAAATGCTTGGGTCTTAAGCATATACTCTCAAAAGGTTCCTCCTGGGCAGCTTTCCAAAGTCACAGGCTGTTGACACAGGATGGGGCTTTAACGGCATTTTTCCAACTCCTTCACTTTTGAGATCTGGCAAGCCATGCCCAGAGAGTGTTAATACTAGCCGCAAATCACACAGCAAAGGAGCAGCAGAGTCCATAACAGAAATCCTATCTCCTAACACCTGTTTGGGCGCTCCACGCACCACAATCATGCATCATTTTATATTTAAGATATTTTATTTTATTTTTGCCAACACAGAATTTATTTCATCTCCCCCCCCCTTTTAAAAACTAAGGAAATGTCTCTTTTATTTTTAAGTGGCCAATAGGCCTCATCAATTAGGAAATCGAGATGGTTCTGAGGACGCATTAAGTCCTTTTTATATATGCTGGAAAATGAGTCTGTAAAAGTCTAAAGCAGGGTAATGAGATGTCAGAAATCAGAAACGAGAGGATCAGTGGGAATCACACCATTCTCCGAAGCATGTTCTGAATTTTCCAGGATTTTAAAGCACTTTCATTGTTTATGTTTTATTGGTTATATCATAATTGACATGTAAAATCCAAATCGCCACATTTTTCCATTTGGGTCCATGACTCAGAACACTGAGGATCTTTCTAGAGCTTTTTAACCATCTACCACACCTTTAATGGGAAAAAAAGGTTCAAACCCCCCTTTATTTACTTTTTCACATGTTTTATATTTTCTGGGCTGCTTAGTGGCAGCTGTAAAAAGGGCTTTTCATGTGCTCATTTCGTTCAGTAATTTGTCTAAACCAAGGCTGTTTCCCTTTTTTCTAATGCCTGCCCAGCTGTCACTGTTGCCTGCTAAAGTGATTTTTCTCTATTATGTTGTCACCTTACACTCCCAGAGGGTCTGATCCTGCAGGCTTCACATGCATGGAACTCACATTAAAGTCACTGGAAGCTTTAAGATGTAAGAATGTGGCTTTGGGGCCCAGAGAAAGGGCCCTGACTGTTTTGAAACCTTCGGCTCAGGAGTGGCAACCCTCAAGTTGGTAAGGATTCCGGATCCTGCCTTATCTCTATCTCTCAAGAGACCTTGCAGCTCTGCTATCGTCAGTGACTGGAGGACTTTGGTAGCAGACTCTTCATCCACTCCAAGGCCAGTTTTCCAGAATATCATATTCCAAAGCATATTCCCTCCACCCTGATGTTGCCAGTCAAAGTTGGTATCAAAAGCAGGAGAATGGCGGACCATGAGGGGGTTAGGAACACACTGTATTCAATTCAGTGTTTGCTTTGTGTTTTCTCAGGAGACAGAATACCCTAATGGAAAATGGATCCAACACATGTGAAGGAGACAGAATTGTACTTAGAGAGGGAAAATGCCTGGCTCGGTCAGTGTATGGAGGCTCTGGATCTCCCCATGCTGTTTCTTTCCCTCCTGATGGCTTGGTTCTGTTTGTTCACATACAGCTTCAGAGTGTGGGTTTAAGGGATCTGCTGTGAACAAATCAGGACCAAGTGGCTCTTGGGCCTCAAATGTTCCATTTTATCACTTCACTGGAGTCTTATTCTTTAAGAATCCAAAGTATTATCTCCTCTGAAAGCCCTTCAGGAGTGTCCCAGGTCTCCTTGAGAAGTTTCTCAGAGTAGGCATGGCAAAGAAGGACAGTTTCACCTGGCCAAGGCTCCTTAGGGACCTGGATACATAGCAGTCTTTGCCATTGTCCATGGACAGAAGTTATTATCAGAATGGAAAGGGTGGAGGACTTTTTATGGAAGGAGATTCTCTGAGTGATGATGGGCTGCCTCTCTATACAGGCTGAGTTTAGGGCTTAAAGAGCTGGTTTCCTGATGACTTTGGGAGATGCTGGGCACAGACACTGGGTCAATTTAGGCCTCATATGATATAGGGAATCAGAATTTAGAGTCTCCTCTTACTCTCACGGATTTCTATGTATCTCTGCTACCAGGGGTTCCTAAGAGTGGTAAAGTAGCTCCCAGGGATGTATTGAGTCTGCAGAACATCCATTTGAATGCTGACCACACAGCCCGAGATCGAGACCTAGCCTAGGAAGCTGGAGGAAACACATAGAGGACTTGTTCAGAGGTATTAGGGACTTCCATAAAATAACCAAAGGAGGTTCTTGAGGGAAGGCTGCTGAGGTATAAGAACAGATCAGGTCTTTGGGCTTTAAAATGTGGAATCACTATGAAGTGTTTGTACTCGGGCCCCTTTTGAGCAGGAAAGGGATTTATGTGGCATGAAGGCCAGATATGGATGCAGTGAGAAAGACCCAAGAAGGAATGACTGAGCAGCCCCCACCCCCATACCTCCTGTGACCATCCACTTGGCTGCTTCCTGTGGCCAAGCCTGGCACGAGGCAGGGCCCTCATCTCTACCCACTCACACACTCCTCACCACTCTTGACACTAAGTGCCTTCCCAGAGGCAACATTCCTTTGTTAGTTTGGATATTTAGCCATGTTTCCGGAGCCATTGACCCTGAACTTCCTACTCCCAAGGGATCTATCTCAACCTAGGGTTTGTTTGCATGCGGGTTTATTATAGACATTTGATCATAGACTGTTTCAGTGACACCATGGGACACCCAGGCAACTCCTCCTTCTTTTAGAGGAGTCAGAGGACAGTTCTTTGGGATGCCTGATCATTCTTGGTCTAATTCATAAAAAAAATGAAGTACTGTGCAAAATAGACAATTGGTTTTAAAAATCAGAAAAATAACAAAAATGAGTAATTGGAACGACTCGGTCATTTCAAACTTTATATCTTGGGGTAAGTCATTTACACTGTGAGTTTGTTTTACCCATATACCTCCCAGAGTTTATGTGAGGGTCAAATATTTTATAAATATACAAATGTTTACATATATCATATACATGCATGTAAAATATATCTATGTATATTTGTTACATGCATATATATCATATAGATGCATATTAAAGTCTTGTATATTTAAACGTTGAAAATCTTGAACACTAAAATGCATATGTATGTGGGATTATTATTTTTGAACTAATGTGTCCCTTACATTAAGGCTTAGTTCTGCTGACATATGTTTCCAATGACACTTGAATTTTAAACAAGAAGCTCTGGGATAGAATAGCTCTGTTTGAAATAGACTGTCCCTTCTCCTCCTGGGCAAAATGAAAGCAACAACAGAAAATCATCTAGTACCCGCCTGTTTCCGACTGCAATTTACCAGGTTGGCACAGGAGCAAAGAGGAAGGTAAGCCGATCTGCTGGAAAGGGGATGGTGACCTTCATTTTTACTCTCTTTCTCGCTCTCTTTTTGTGACTGAGAAACAATAATAATAAATTCTCTTCCCCTGCCTATTTCAAGACAGAGATTTTAAGTGTGTTTTATGACTTCAGTTTGTCCTGGGCCAATCCGTTCCACTGTAATGATGAATGAACCCTTGATGCCCATTAGCATAAGTGAATGTTACTGATGGGTCCTCATCAGTGCTGATTCTCCCTTTGGCTTTGCATTTTGGAGGGTGCAGCCAGGTGCTCTCCCAGATGTGCAAGGGAGAGTGCTGCTCCCCTTCCCCCACCTTCAGCTGCAGACTGGTTCATGGCTGACTGAGAACCACTCAAGTGTTCCCTGAGCTGTGCACCCTGCTGCATCTAATAAAACCTCTCTCCCCCAGTCCTGATCCAGGAAAGCAGATGCAAGTGTG
The DNA here is from genome assembly GCF_000622305.1 of Nannospalax galili. NCBI lineage: Eukaryota > Metazoa > Chordata > Mammalia > Rodentia > Spalacidae > Nannospalax > Nannospalax galili. The sequence goes on from NW_008360326.1 coordinate 6,318,333, forward strand.
AACTGGGAGAGCCCCCTGCAGAAACTATGTGCAGAGAGACCGCAATTCCTGGCATCTCTAAGAGAGGGTAGATCCTGCAGGCTGGGTGGGCACCACAGACAAAACTCCAGCAGGAACACTCAGCGTTCAGTGTTCCTTGTCCTACAGAGGGGGTCCTTGCACTGTGTAGCTTAGTTCCTTCCCTGGCAGTGGGTTTGCAGGTAGGCCTGTATATGTCGGGTGGAGAGAGAAAGGAGGAGAAACAGAATCCAGATGCTAAAGCAAGAAGAGGTTGAAATTACCCTGGGTTTGCACCTGGTGTCTTATGCGAATGACTTAACATTTCTGCATCTCAAAATCCTGATCTGCACAAAAGAAAGTGATACTTGTCCTATATCCTTTCCAAAATGGTTTGAAGCTTCTGGCGACGGTTCTGCTTTGTAGAGAATTGCTCCATAATTTACAAAATGCGCCATAGAATAGCAAGGTTAGCTGCAGTCTCTCTCAAGGCGTTGGTTGCAGATCCTCTGGGGATTGATTCTTTGGTTAGCGTTAGCTTTGAGGTTCTTCTTAAGGACTCTCCAGCTTCAGCACATGGCCCAAGGGAAGCCACCAAGATGCCCTGCTCCAGGATTTTGTACCAGCTTATGAGTCACACAGGACAGATTGCCATGAGACCTGTCATTCTCCTGGACCCTGCCAGGTCACAGAGGCTGTCTTCAAGCTCTTTTGTGGGTCCCCTGAGCACTCCTCCAGCTCCTTCTCTCCTTCAGGTCTCGGATTCCCTCTTTCTTTAGTTCTGTGTATCTCTCAATATTCTTCAAATAAGTTGTCTTTAAGTTAGTCCCAAATGTTAATGGCTAGCACATCTAAGCTTTCTCAGCCAGAGAGTTTCCGCTCAGGACCTCTAGGACCTGACCTGAGCTATTGGTTGCACCTTGGGCTTAACAACAATCATGCCTCCCACATTCAGCTAAGGAAAGGAGACACAGTGGTTATCCCCACAGAAGTCCTTCCTAGGAAGTACGGTGTAATTTTTCTGCAATGTTAAAAAATGGTCACCTGGTCATGTGTCACCTCCTTAAGAGCCATAGGCAGGCAGAGTTAGAGGTTGAGATGGTAGGTTCTGGAACCATTTCACGTGACTTTATATCCTGGCTCTAGTGCTTACTACTTATGTGACCTTTGAGGCCACAGTGTGCTTCTATAAAGGGAGAGGACAGTATAGTATGCCCTGACATAATGTTATGCAATTAAATAAGGCACATAATATGCTCAGAATGGTCCTTGGCACAAAGGAGATGCCCAAATAAATGTTAGCTATCATCACCATCATCATCATCTGGTACTGAACACTCTTGTGTAATCACCAAGACAGAAAACCCATAAAAGAAAGTTCTGAAGTTTGCTTTTTAGAAACACAAAAGCCCTTTCAAAAAAATAAAAGATGAAATGGAGATCTTTTTTAAAGGTTAAAAACTAATTCAATTTTGTGTCTTACAGGGCTTATACTGAGTTCAATATTGTATAACTGTATTAATTCAACTGTGAACCTAGAAACTTGCAGCCACTTGTGAAAGAGATATACTCTTGCTCTGGAGTGTGTTATTGAATATGTTAAAGCTGTAATGAAATGCTTCTTCTAATCATATAGTTATTAAAAATTAAAAAAAATTACTTCATTTTAAATAGTAGAGGTGATAAACATTACCAGTGAAATCTACCTGATTACTTTATATCCATACTCAGGTACTAAGGATGCGAGTATAACTGACTGTGACTAGTAATAATCATATACATAGAGATTAAACACACATGTGCAAACATGTACTCTTGCTCTGGAATGTGTTATTGAATATGTTAAAGCTGTAATGAAATGCTTCTTCTAATCATGTGGTTATTAAATTTTAAAAAAATTAAAAAAATAAATAAAAGAATGAAAAAAAAAAAGAGCTGCCCATTGCTGGTGCCCACAGAGATGCACTAATGGCAGAGGCCTCTGCTGGAGGAGTTATTTCTTCCTACCACTGACTTCAAACTAGACTGTTCCTTCCAATTAACGATGCGTTTCTAGCCAGGCTTTCCCCTAGCTGCTATAGTAGCAGCTACCACGAGCTAATACAGTAAAGTGCAGAAGCTGTATCCCAAAACATTATGTGTTTTTATGTGTACGCGTGTGTGTGCTTATATGGGTGTGGGTCTATATGTATGTGTGCTATGTGCATGACTGTGTATGTGTGTGCATGCATGTGCATGTTTGTGTGTGTGTGGGCCTGCATGTATCTGTGTTACATGTATGAGTGTGTGTGTGTGTGTGTGTGTGTGTGTGTATGTGTGTGTAGGCCAGAGGACCTCAAGTGTCTTTCCTCAGGAGCTGTTCAGTTTTTTGTTTGTTTGTTTGGTTGGTTTTGGCTAGGCTGGCTGGCCAGCAAGCCCCCAGCAATTTGCCTCCCTCTGGCTCCACAACCCTGAAATCACAGATGAGTACCATGATACCCGTTTTTTAAAATATGGGTTCTGGGGCTCAAACTCAAGTCCTCATGCTTGCAAGGCAAATGCTTTACCAACTGAGCTGTCTCTTGGGTCTCCTCATGAAACATTTTTTATTATACTTCATATTTTAGATAAGGTTTTAGGTTCACAGAAAAGTTGAACACAAAACACAGAAATTTCTCATATATGCCTGGCCCCACACAGAAAGCCTGCCTCCCCAGCTATCAGCATCCCCTTTGGAGCGTGTCAATGAGTGAACTTAGAAATGACACACCATTATTATCCCAAGCCCATAGGCTACATTAATCACCCCTGATGTCACACATTCCAGGATCTTGGGCAAATTCATAACAGTATGCAACTCAGTTGTAATACCATACAAAGCAGTTTGGCTGCTCTTGTCTCATGAGAATTTTGCTCATTTGGAGTCTGTGGAGCAGGCTTTGAGCACAGGGGCTCTTCTGTTCATGAGAGAAGTGGCAGCCGCTAAGGGCTTCAGGACACCTTGGAGGGCATGGGGATTGATGACAGATGGTAAATGTGCACCACAACATCTATGTCAAACATGTCTGCTTGCCCAGAGATGAAAAACTGCTCACCTTGGCAAAACAGGCATGATATTCATTTGGAGGCTCACTTCTAAGAAAGATAAATCCCACTGTCACTGCACAAAGAGATAAGAAAGAGTGCACGACAGTTCCCCATTGATAAAAGATTCTGTCTATATTTTAAAGGAATTTACTTTCTTCCCTTTACTGATACCCATGTGAGTTAAGGCAGAGATACACTATCTTTCATGTTTTTGTCAGAATGTGTTATTACGATGGTGGCAATGACTCAATTGCTTCATTTAGGGAGCTGACTAAAGTGAGATGCAGCCTGTTCACAAGCAGGAGCTGGGGGACCCAAGAAGGTTCAACCTCCAGAGTTGACAAGCATGGCTGGAGAGGCAAACTAACAAGGACTCATCTATAGCGGGGGTTAGCTGTATGCTAAAATCATCCTGGAAATTACTCTTCCTTAATAGTTTTAAAATTTTGCTGCTGACTAGGTTGTTTCTGCAAGCCTTGTCAGGGAAGACACCATATACCGTGAATAATCTAAAGCAGGCAGCAGTCCAATTAAGTGTCACATGAGGTGATGTTGCAACAAGGTTGAAAGAGAACAAGAGATCAGAATCTCTGTTTGCCAGCGTCCTGTCTGCGGAGTGTGAAAATTCTGCCCCTCTCCGTCGGTCTGAATCTGGACGAGCCAGCTTCATGCTTCCAGATCATCCAAAGCAAGGAAGCTCTCAATTTCATTTGGCTTCACAGGTAGACTGGCCTATGTGCAAGAGAAGGTACTGACCCCTTGTTATGGCTATTCCAATCTGTGTATAACATCTGTTTTCTGAGACAAGGTCTCCTGTAGCCCAGGATTGCCTAGAATTCACTCTGTAGCTGACGATGGCCTTGAACTTCTGATCCTCCTACTTCTACTTCCCAAGTACTGGGATTACAGGTGTGTGGTGCTAGGTATCAAACCAGGGTTCTTTGAATTCTAGGCAGACATTCTACCAGTTGGGCTTCATTTCTAGCTCCTATTATTTTTATTTATTGACTGTAAGTGCATACTCATAATGATTTCAAGAGGTGGGAACACTTATTAATTCCCCTTTAAAGGTTAGGTAACCAAGGCACCAATATGCCTCATGACTGAATGGGTTGTCCCCACCTTCTCTTCTAGAATCCTGCCATTACCCATGAAAAGGAAGAGTCCATTTTCCCTTCTCTTGAACCTGACCAAGACTTCATGATTGCCTCCACGAATATCATGTGGCAGAAGTGGTCTGTATGGCTGCTAAGGATGGGCTGTGAGGAGGTACAGTGTCTATCAGGGTCCCCCCTCCCTGGGGACCTTCGTATTTGGAACCCAGACATCATGCTTTAAGGAAGACCCCACAGAGAAGCACATGGAAAACTCTGTGTGGAGAGGAACCAAGTCTCCCAGCTGTGAGGCAGCATCAACCGCAAGACCTGAGAGTGAGCAAGACTCCAGAGGTTTTTAGCCCCCTAGTCTTCCAGTATCGTCCCTGGACATTGGAGGACAGAGACAAGCCATCCTTGTTATTCTTTCTGAATCTTTCTGGATCACAGACTCCAAACCCCAATATTAAAGGCTTCTTTAGAATACAAGTTTGGAATAATTTTCAACATAGCCATAGACATTGGAGTAAGTAGGACTTTACCCTGCCATACTTTAGTTTTCTCATCTGCAAAATGGCAATAATAGCAGACACCATCTAATGGTGGTTCTGAGCATTTCATGTGTCCAGATTTCTAGTGTGCTTTCTGCAAAATATTACCTAATATTTACATAGTACTTACTATGGGCCAAGTGTTGCCCTAAGAACTTTACGTTTATTATCTTTAAATTGTTGTAACAACCTAATAGTGTGGGTACCACCCGAGTATCATTTTTGGAGATGAAATGGACAGATCCTGAAATTATCCATTTATAAAGGGAGCATTTCAGTGGTATTTTAACACATTAACAGTGCCACATAATCATTATTTAGTACCAAAACATTTTCATCACCCTGAGAGGAAATATGGGCACTACTTTAAATACATTTTTTAGATGTGGGAACTTGGACAAGAGACGTTATGCAACTTGCCTGCTGTCAGACATAACACACATGGACTCCGGGGTCTCTGGTTCTTACTGCCACTCTGCACTGCCTAAAGCTCCTGAGTGCAGTTGCTGGAATGAAATGACTTGCCCACAGCCACACAGCTAACAAGTGACAGGGCCCTGATGGCTCTGTTTCCAAAGCTTCTGTGTTTTCATTTAAGATAAAACTTAGGGACATTGAGCTTTCCCATCAAGTTCCCCAAAGAGATGGGGCTCTTGAGTCAACAGAGTCTGTGATCACCCCAGCACACATCACTCACTGTCGTAGAGCATTATCCTCTGAGTGAAACAGCCACCACTTTTGATCAGCTGTGCCTACTCTCCAGAGATTGGATGATTGCTAACATTTCATTAAGAGAAGAAATAGGGAGGGTGATTGGAACTTCACCTGACATTCCAGCCTCTCTTCTGAGCCAGTTGTATGTAATTCTACCCTAACTGCACGTGGTGGGAGGTGCTAGAGTATATAGTCCAGGGAAGCTAACTGAAAGAGGGTCTCCATCTATGCAGCTACGGGGCAAACATTATCCACACCAGGTGAAGACTTTCCAGTGCTGCTGTTTTAGGGTCACTCGTGGTCCTGTAAATTCCATGCATGCTCTGTAAGTAAACTCAATAAACTCATTGGTTCCCCAGGGTGAACTTTGCTGGAATCATACTTTGGTTTGTCATTGGGGCCTTATAAAGAAGGGAGCAGATGTTGTCTCCCCAGGGAAGGAATTCTCACCCTGAGGCAAAATAGCTTCTTGGCAGAGCAAAGAATATTGATTTTAAAATGCCTAATTCCTCCACTCTGTGGCTCACCAAATATTTGGGTAATGGCTTTCACTTCAGCCATCCAGTCTTAGGCTTCCTGAACCATGACCGCTTTCTGTAGTGGCAAACACTTGTCCTATAGAGAGATTTACAGCCCTTGGCCCTGGAAACACCACTGTGAGTTGCCCTCATAAGTATCAGGTTCTGAGCCCACATACTCAGAGTGAACAGGCATGATTTCTCTGCTTTTCCCTTCACTGCGTCACTGACTAAAAGCACATAGTCCTGAATATGAGTTGAAGCTCAAGTCAGAAGCAGATTCAAGGTGGTGTGAATTCTGAGGTTGTAGATGTCAGGGTCTTGTTGGGAGACAGAGATTAAAGCTGATTCTAACTGATAATGGGCAGGCTTCAGGTTGCTTCTATGGACCCCCCAAAGGTGATGTGCCCAGAGTTAAGGGGATATACAAGTAGGTGCTGGCTGTTCAGTGCCAGGCCACTGAGAGGCAGCAGGTGCTCCTGCCATTTGGGTGTTGGGATATTGGGGCTGAAGGTTTGTCTCTTGTTGTCTTGGGCTTTTTGTTCACTGAATATCCCACAGGTGACAGGGAAAAGGACCTGGGTCCTAAGGACAGACACTGAGTAAGAGTAACTTTGATAGGTGTCTTCAGGGAGATGCTGGTGTCCATTCATCACTACAGAGCATGTGTCAAGTGCATGTGCCTTTTCTAGAAATCACAGATTTGCATTGCACAAGCAGCTGTGTGTTGAAGAGGAAGAAATGGAGGTCCTTAATTCAGTTAGATCCTTGTTTGAGTCCTGGCAGTGTCATTTATTAGTGTTTTCTAGATCACAGTCTTCTTGGGTTTCCATTTCTCTATATGTGCCGTGGGGCTAATACTTACTCTGACTTTAAATTTCTTTTTTATTTTTCATGTGTGTGGTGTATGTGTATGTACATGTTTCTGTGTGCTTGTGTGTGTCAGGGGGGTGGTGCGTGTGCATGTGTGTGCATGTGCATATGGTGGCTAGAAGTGAATATTGGGTGTCTTCCACAATTGCTCTCCACCTTTATTTGTTTATTTATTTATTTGCTTATTTATTATTTATGTGTGCATGCACAGTGTCATGGCACACACATAGGGGTCAGAGGATCATTCTTGAGAGTTGATTCTCTCTTGCTACCTTTACATGGATTTCAGGGATTGAACTCAGATCACCAGGCTTGCAAGTGCCTTTCCTTGCTGAACCAACCCACTGGCATTCTCTACCTTATTTTTTGAGACAGGATTTCTCACTGAACTTGGAGCTTATGGATCTGGCTAGACTGACTGGTCAGTGAGCTCTTGGGATCCTCCTGTGTCTGCTCCCTACGCCCAGTGCTGGGGTTACATATAGGTGTTGCCATACCTAGTTTCCTCGTTCTCCTCCTCCTCCTCCCCCTCCTCCTCCTCCTCCTCCTCCTCCTCTTCCTCTCCCTGTCTTCCTTCTTTTGTAGATGCTGGGGATCCAAACTTAGGTCCCCATGCAAGTACTTTACTTAACTGAACCATCTCCTCAGCTGGCTTTTTTTTTCTCCATACACTGATATGTAGAATGCCTATAGCATGTACTTCATGCAGTAGGCACACAACATGAGTCAGCATGACTTTGTGAGAGAAGCATGGCTCTGGCGTGAGAAGGTGGAGAATATATAACTGTGAGTGGAGCAATTAAACATCAGCCTGAATTTTATAATCTTGGCCTTCATAGAATTCTCTCTACTAGCTGAGCCAGGCATGTACTTACTATGTTCAGTTTTCACAAACATTTGGCTCAAAGATTTGAATCAACCCTAGTGTTTTATTCTGGTGGCAATTAGCAACTCCTCAGTCACTTTATAAATCCAGTTTGCATGTGCCACTTTGAGACAGGGCTGGCATTACAAAACTTAATTCTGGCAGGTAACCATTGCAGTCACCCAGTGGAGCTACAATCTAGTAATGGAAAAGTGTTTCATTTTAACTATGAAATTTAACACAAAGAATACAGCTGCTCAGCCATGCACTGACAGTGTACGTTAATTTGATTTATATACACGCAATGTACCGTGCCTAATATCCAGTGCTGGAAGACTTCAGCAAGTCTGATACCAGCATCATAAATGAGAGACGACCGTTATGGGTTGGCTTCATGTGTCTGAGCACCCTTCCTTTTAGCAAAGGCAGCAGCAGAGCCACTTTGAACAAGAGAGACAAGGGTTGCTCTCCCATGTGGATGGGTGAGGGTTGGGCTTTCTCACACAAGGGATGTGACTTGTCTGAAGATAGTCCTTGTGCAGACTTCTTAACATGCCTCTGACCACTGGCACATTTATGACCTGGTGCTCAAGTAAATAAAGTCTGTAGAGTGGAGACTGGTTTAGGACTCCCATTTGATTTAAGGCATATACAGCTTGGAGATCAAGCTTCAGTTTCTCATGGAAGCAAAAGGGAGAAATATTCATTGCTCACTCTTTCAGGAGTTCTGGGGAGCAAACTCATACCTAACCGACACCCACATGAGATACACATAAGAAAAGCCTCTGTAGGATTTGTGCTGTGTGTGCATTGTATGCATTGTGTCTGTGTGTTGTGTGTGATATTGTATGTGTTGTATGTATATGGTGTGGGATGTGTGGATTCATATGTGGAGTCTGGTGCTGACATTCATTTTGGATCAGTGCTATGGAGAGTCCTAGACTCACCTTGGTCATGTTTCCTCTTCACTGTTGTTATGGTTTGACTGTGGAACGTCCCCCACAGGCTGGAGTGGCATTGTTTGTGGAGGCTGTGGAACTTTCTGGACATGGGGCCTAGCTGGCAGATGTGGGACTGCAGGAGTGGGCTTTGACAGTTATAGGCTCCCCTGCCACCCCAGTCTAACTCTCTGCTTCCTGACTAGGGACTTGATATAACCAGCGGCTTCCTCTTCTGGCTGCCATAGCTGCAAATGGCTCTTGCCGCTTTGTTCAAACTACGAGCCAGAATAAACCTTTCCCCTTTTAAGTTGCTTCTTGAATGTATTTTATTACAATTATGAGAAAAGTAATGGGTGCAACTGTTCTTTCTAGTAAAAGTAATCTATTAGTGGACAGAAAATATTTTTTTAAATTAACCATAATCTTACAACTCCTTTATTAGGAGGGCTGAAAATTTGAGATCTTTTATTGTTTACCCACATGAACATGGAGAATATTTATACTTATAGGTAGGTACATGTTGTTATGATAACCTCCCATATTAAATTGCGACTGAGTCTTCATAGCTGGCATGCCTAATGGTATATATTATTCCATTCAGTGCTGCTCATGACTTAGGTTTACAATGTTCTAGTTAGGTGACTGTCAAGCTTTCAGTGTAATAGCTAGCACCATTCTGAATATCTCATCGGACCCAACCCCCACTGCCTTCTTTAACTCTGAGCCCAGTACAAGTAATGGTGGCTATGAGTGGAGCTGCCCATCTCTTGGTGTTATGAGGCCTCTTCAGCCTGGAGGTCTGGTTGGCATGCCCAGTACATCTGTCTTCTAATTTCAGCTCTTCCTCAGGACCCAGCATGGGGGCTGGAGTGGACTGCACCAGGGTGGGTATTCAGCTGCTAACGTTACCAGGTCACTCTCTAACATCCTTCTCCCCCAGGGTGCTACCTGTGCCTACCCTCCCACAGCTCAGTGGAACCTTCTGTTGGGTGTCTTGTTCTTGTCATCGGCCTCTCTGATGAACCTGACCCTGGACTGGCACCTCCTCACCTGTTTTCTTCCTGTGCTTCTCCCCCTGCTCTTAGTTCTGTGGGTATTACATCTTTTCTATACACAAATCACCTGTCATGGGTAGATCCTATGTTGTTAACTGTGAATGACTTCTGTCTCTGTGTATTTGGTGGGAAACACCTAGGGGTCACTAGGCTGCCAGTTGGGATGGAAAGATAGAAAGGGAGAGGATAATCATGCCAAGCTGGACCTGCCTGGGATTTCTGCTGTCTCCTGTCACCTTGGATCAATGCCAATCTTTAGACCATAATGCCAACTGCTTCTCTTTTGCCTCCCAAATCTCAAGTATGTCATTTGTGGCCATCCTATAAGGAAAAAGGAATTCTGGGAAATACTATGACCAGAGTAACCAAATTGACCTTATAGAATAGTCCAGCACAACAGGGCTCACCTCTGAGGAAGGGAGTGAGAACGTGTATGAGACACTCCACACAGAAGCACGGGGCCATGAATCTTTCACAGCACACACACACACACACACACACACACACACACACACACACAC
>NW_008360326.1:6329727-6340460 GCF_000622305.1 Nannospalax galili
ACTATTAACCCGGGGACTGGGTGTTCTAAATACACAAACACTCATAGGAAACAATGAGGATTTGAATCCAAGCCGTTGCTTACTGTTCAAAGAAGTCACGTGCCTTATTTTGGGCTTTACAGCAATGCTTAAGAAAAATAAGTCTGATAGCTCTGGGAAACTCAAGGAATGTGTTGGCAGTCCTGCACCTGGTAAATGACATAGAGGGATCTCCTGCTGTGTATCCTATTTTTCTCCATCACAAGGAATTCCTCTCACATACAAGCTATTCTTGGGATCCACAAATCTTCATCGTTTCCTATGAGCATTTGTGTATTTAGAACACCCAGTCCCTGAGTTAATAGTGTGGGGACGTTCCTGAAGGAATTTTAGGAATTCTTTTCCCTTACTGCTAACTTAACTGGAAGCTGTCATTTCCTGATGCCCCAAAATATGCAATAACTCTAAACAATTTTTTCATGAAAGATTGTTCATAAGGCAGGGTAGCTGACATAAAGTCCAGAAGCCGAGAGCACAGGGGCTTTGGGCTCACCTTTAGCTGAGGGGTCATCTCACTGTGAACTGAGGCTTTCAGTCTATGTGTGGGATTCAGAATGAGTGGATCAGTTGGTAGAGGTTTTGCTGTTTATGTTTTAAGTTTTCATTTTATTAAACGGCATCAGTTCACATGGAGAGCACTGGCTGAAATTCAGTGTGGAGGGTAGGTGAGACTGCTTTCAGCCCCTCTGGTTTCTCTGGGCCCTTTGTGAGGGATGTTCTCTAGGCAGTGATTCATTTTCTTTTGAGAAAAGGTCTCACTATGTGGCCCAGGTTGGATCTGAATTCCCTCTTCTCCTGCCTCAGCTCATGCTATGACTATGGGTATATGATGCCACACCCAGCTTTAGAGTAGCAATTCTTTTTTTTTCATTTAAAAAATATTAATTATTTTTCTTATATGTGTATGTGTGTATTGCCTGCATGTATGTAAGTGCACCCATGTTGTGCAATGCCCATGGACATCAGAAGAGGGTGTTGGATTCCCCAAGAACTGGAGTTATGGATGGTTGTTAGCCACCATGTGGGTGCTGGGAATCAAACCCAGTTCCTCTGCAGGAGCAATCAGTGCTCTTAATCACCGAGTTATCTCTCTAGCCTCTACAGTAGCAATTCTTAACAGGAGGCAATGTGGAAGGGTACTTGGCAGTGGTCATTCTAACTGGGAAGAGGGTGCTTGTGGAATCAGCATCAGAAGAGGGTGTTGGATTCCCCAAGAACTGGAGTTATGGATGGTTGTTAGCCACCATGTGGGTGCTGGGAATCAAACCCAGTTCCTCTGCAGGAGCAATCAGTGCTCTTAATCACCGAGTTATCTCTCTAGCCTCTACAGTAGCAATTCTTAACAGGAGGCAATGTGGAAGGGTACTTGGCAGTGGTCATTCTAACTGGGAAGTGGGTGCTGCTGGCATCAGGTGGGTAGATGTTAAACACACACAATGTACAGGATGGCCTGCAGTGAAGAACGATTTGATCCAAATATCTTTGATTCAAACATCAGTGGATGCTGAACTTGAGGAACATTGGTCCCCAGTGTGGTTAGAATAAACGACTGTTCCTGTCCTCATTTTCTCCTTTTTCTGAATCCAAAACCTCCCTCCCAACCAGAAGGAGTAGAGAAAGGGCTGGAAATCTCTCTTTAGAATGTTTTTTGGGAATTAATTGGCAGAGGGAACAAGGAGTTCCAACCTCCCACGGCCAGCACCTCGCCACCTGCTGCAGCATCAATCATGTCCCGGCCCACACCCCGCCTGAAGGTGGAGAGCTGCTGTTGGGGTGGGTCTGCAGTCTCCAGACACCCTCCCCGAACCACCCGTGAGCTGTGAACAACCGGGTGGGAGGGCCAACTCTCCATGCTGTCAACTGCCTACAAGCCCAGGGCATTGTGTAACCCAACTGAACTTCTGGGTCTAATCTCTGCCTCTGAAGGTTCTCTGGTACTGCAAGAATGCCCTGGGGATATTTGTTCTAAGTCATCCAACTGGTATTGAAATACTTTCCAAATGAAGGATAACACTGTCATCTACTACTCTGAAAATGAGCATATGCCTGCCGGTGTTTGCTTCCCTCACCAAGGAAGTCAAGTTTCAATCTCTTACACCGGTGCTTTCCAGTTCTCAGAGAACAGTATTAGTAATGGTGTTGTGTCGTTGTCATAGTTGTCGTTGTCCCCCACCCTTTCTCTTTTCCTCCTCCTCCACACACACATGTACATACACATTTTAAAAATTGAATGTTAGAATGGGAAAATAGCTAACTCTAAAGATAACTTATTCCCACAATTGCTGGTTAGAGAAGGATGCAGGAAGACCCTGAGCTCCAGAATTGGCTAGTAGGAGACTAAAACTGGATCCATAGGCTAGCAGACTCCTAGCTGTGTGCTCTTTGTTAGGCAAGGACGATGTAAACTATTTGCTAGTAGGATAGAGGTGTCCCTTGTTTAGATAGAACTTAATTTTGAAGAACGCTAACTATACAGACCTGAGCAAATGGGGCAACACTTCACATTACAAAGATGTGAGACTCCATCAGTCCCTCTGCTATGCCTTTGAATAAAGGACTCTATACTGTCCTTTTTAGCTCCAGGGAACCTATGCTTAGACTCTACATCAGGGTTCCTTGGGGTTCCCTTGGCGTTCTTATTTGCAGTGTATGCATTCTCCCAGGTAACCTCAGCTCTCCCTGGTAGTCAGTTTCTACCCAGCCCATATTTCTTTGATGTCATGTGCTCAATCTATCTTCAGCCCAGGGCATATGTGTGGAGTGAGTCCAGACTTGGATGCTGGGAAAGGCAGGGATGAGCCTGGATGTTGACTATTTGTAGGCTGGATGTCTCATTGGGTGAATCTGATCTCCATTCCCAGATCCTGAGTTCTGCCAAGCTATGTACTCCCTGGGGATCTAGTGTGGCACCCAGCAACTTAATACATGACTAGTAAGTGCATGCGTGATGAAGCAGACTTCAGAGATGCTGCATTCACATGAAATGCTTCTAGTACAACAGGACCATGATTGAGCTACCCTCTCTAGTTGTTTGGCATCTAGCCAAGGGGCCCTCAGTCTTGGCTGCACAGTAGAATAATCTAGAAGAGCTTTTTATAGTGAAAGAGACTGAGGCCTCCTTCTTGACTTCCTGAACCAGGATACTGGGATATGTAGGGAGCTCTCTGCCAATGGGTCTGCTGTTTTCCTGTCTGAAAAACCAATGGCTCATAAGCACTCAACTGGCTTATTTGTTTTTCTGTGAGAATCCAGGAGGAAAACGGGATCTTTCTTGTAGTCCTTACCTTAGTACCACATTAATGGCAGGTGACTGGCGCATAATCAAGGGTAATCACTGAACCTACACCCCCAACCCCAAACAGTCCACATTATTGTTAGCTTCTTAAAAATGGATGTAGATGGTACATTTTTGCTGATCCATTCAGGTCTGTGCATTTTGGATACCCACTTCATTATTAGAAGTGGAAGAGTGATTTATTTAACTTTGGGTTGAAGAGCACAGTAATGAACAAAATAAATGAGTGTCACTGCTCTCCTACAATTCACAGTCTTGGAGGAGACAGAAGCAGAGGATAAGTAGGTAAGGCACAGGGTATGTCACATGGCTGTATTAGCTATCTATTGCTGTGGAACAAATTTATCCCAAAAAGAGAGGCTTAAAATAATGTATTTCTCATAGTTTTTGTAGGTCAGGAGTTGGAGAGTAGCTTAGCTGACTATGGTTCAGAATCTTTCATGAGACTGAAGTAAAAATATTGACTGCGGCTATGGTAAGACAGCTTTCCGGTGTTGGAGAATGATTTTCTAGGAGGCCTCAGTTGCTCTCCTTAAGGATTTTTCCACGAGGTCTCTTGGGTTTCCTCAGGGTATAACAGCTGATTTCCAAGAGCAAGAGAGAGTAAGGAGAAAGACACACCCCTTTATATATCAACAATCATTTCTGCACATTTCATTTGTTAAAAGAGTGCTCAAGGTTGGAGAGAAGGCTCAGTGGTTAAGAGCCCTTGCTGTTCTTGCAGAGGACTTGGGAGTCAGTTCCCGGCACTCACAGGGCAGTTAACAGGTATTTATTAACTCCAGTTCCAGGGGATCCTGTGCCCTCTTCTGGCCTCTGTGGGCACTGTGTGCATGTGGTACAGTTACAAACATGCAAAATACTCATATACATAAAATAAAAAGCACTAAATTAAAAAAAAAAGAGAGTTGCCAAGTAAAATTTACATTTTCAAGAAGAGGTAAGGCCCACATTTTGTGGGTGAACTATCAAGAATTTATTGATTTATTTTAAAAACCACACCAAGGCTAATAGAATATGATATATCAGAGAAATGAGATGCAAAGAGCTGGTGAGGACTGGGTTTCAGGTTAGGCTCTCTGACTTGGAGAAACCTCACCAAGAAGGTAGGATTGGACATGTAGAGGGGGCCAGTATGTTTGGAGCTGAAGGTGCAGGAGGAAGACTAGCAGGAGATCAAGGGAGGTAATAAGGGACTTAGAGATGGACAAGAGGGTCCTCAGACTATGGTAAGGACTTTGGCTTTTTCTTGAGTGAAACAAGAGGTAACAGAAACCTTTGTGGATGATGATTTTTAACTCCTAAGGGGTATAATGTATAAGGAAGTATGGTAAAAACAGGAATACCAGTCAGCCATTCTTGATATAACTGGGGTAAGGATTGTGGCTTTTCATCTGTGTGTGATAAGACATGGTGAGTAGTGGTTGCTTTGGTATGTACATAAGAGGAACTTCAAGATTTGCCGATAGACTGAATATAGGGTATGAGCAAACCAAGGCAGAATGTAAGGATCACTGCAGAGATTTTGGCTTATACCATTGAAAGAACGAAGTTGGCATGTATTACAATGTTAAGGATTACCATATGTCTCGACAAGCTAGAAGCACTAAACAAATTCTAGCTTGTTCAGTGAAGATGGACATTTTTCCTTGAACATTTGTGAACCAGAGAAAAGACCCAAAAGCAAACAACCATGATTGGATCCTCAAGTTTTTGCTTTTCTAATTACTACCCAAAAAATTTAGAAAAAGATATGGGCTACACAGTTTTTACTAGCCATCATTAATAGTGCCTAAAAGAGCAACAATGTTAATTACTAACAGTGTTTATAAACGACTAATGTCTATGACATTAGTAATCATAACTTCAAAGATGGACTAGGAGGTGATGTATTGAATGGAAAAGTGATCAGTAGAGTTGTAAAAAAGAAGTCTATGTAAGACTGCTCTCTATGTCAAGCAAACTTGGAGATTCTTGCTCATTTAGCCAAACATTTTCCTTTTAAATACTTGAACATTCATTTATTCCATGCTACAAGTATTTAGTAATTGCCTAATATGATCTAGAGATGTGATGGTTAGTTTTAAATACCTACTCACCACAACCTAGACTCACTGGAGAAGAGAGCCTGAATGAGGGATTGCCTGGATAAGGTTGACCTGTGGGCATTTCTGTAGGGGGTTGTCCTGATTGTTAGTTGATGTAGGAAGACTCAGCTCATGGTGGGCTGTACCATTCCCTGGGCAGGAGTTCTCTGAGCTGTGTATAGATGAAGCAAGCAGGCAGCATGGACATATCTATTTCCCTCTGCTCTTGACTGGGGATGTGATAGAACCAGCTGTTTCAAGGTCCTGCCACTGTGACCTCCCTACTATGATGGCTGTAACCTGGAGTTATAAGCTGAATAAATCTTTTCCTCCCCCGAAGCTGCTTCTGGTCAGGGTGTTTTTTTTTTTTTTTAATCACAGCAATAGAAATGAACCAAGAACAGGGTGCTTTCCAGTATTGTGATTTAAGGTAGAAGTCAAGAGTTTGAACCAGATGAAACTGTTGATTTTGACCACTTGGGGTCTATCAAAATGATATCTTCATTCTCTTCAAGATTGTCTTTTCTGAAAAATTCACATGTAGGCTGCTTGCTCTACATGCCATTTATGCATATGCTGACACCCAGTGTTTGAGAGTCTGTTTTCCTTCACTCTCCCGATAATGCTGCCCCTGCTTAATAACTTCATTGTTCTTATTTCTGTGTTTAAATACCTGTCACACCTGCTTGTTTTAATTTCAACTTCCTTCCCTCTTTTCCTGTCCTCTATGTAAATGGAATCCAGCTGTTTCCTGTCACCTGTGTGCATGGTGTCCCTTCATGTACTTGAACCTATCTGTAAGGTCATATTATGAGGTATTACTAGGCCTGAGGACATACTTTATTACTAAGCACATCACATCTCAACCCGTTTGGGTATCAGCTTAGCACATTAAAGACCAGTCTGAGCCAGTTATAGGCAGACACTGGGCCCCAGCTGTGTAGATTTTGCAGGAATATACTGTCTTGCACGTAACATTTGTGACAAGCTTAAGCTGCTGATAATAGTGTCTCAGCCTTGAGGGCTGGTTTAGCCAAGGCCAGTTTATAGTGATGATCGTCATTTGATAACGCTCTTCAATTTCTTATTACAGAGCTGAAGGTCTGTGAACCAAGCCGAACTGTCTCTAGGTACACAGGCAATTTTATTTAAGATTGCAATAAGAAGTAGTGTGTTTCTTCCTTCCCTTAAATTCACCTGCGTTTTTGATTCCAACACAACATATGCTCAGTTCTGCAGAGCTCAGAAACATAACATCTTATTACTCTGTTGGGAAGTTACTCTCTCCCTGTTAGGTAGCTTCTTTCATGCTTTGCAACTTCATTGGCATTATCTTTTTCTAGACAACAACATTCTCAGAGGCTTTCCCGAGTTAAGTAACACAATTACACTGGAATAGCTGCAGGATGTGTCCGGACTGGAACACGATGATCGTGCTATGGGAAACAAGGATGCCATTATTTTTGCTGTCTTACTTAATTAGTATTACACACAGCATGACTTGGGTCTGATCCATACCCAGTTTATTGGGAAGAAACACCATGAGGTAGAAAGAATGTGTGTAGATACTGAAAAAAGGATTTAGTTTTTTTTTTGGTACACAAACAGCTAGAGGAACAGGGCACATTACCCACCACCTGCATTTTCAGAGACTCATCTCATTGCCTTGAAATTCATTATAACTCCTCTCCTTTCTTTATAACATTTGGCTACAGGAGCAGTGGCTGACTCTTATAACCTCTATTGTTTGATTGCATCCGATGTTTTTCAAAATTCTGGGTCCGGGAGCCTGGTTTCAACTTCAAATGGAATTGGTGCCATGGAGTGGAGGATGGAGATGGCAGGTCCTTGCCAGGCGGGGAATGAGCTCCATTCTAGTCGCATCTCCCTTTAATGAGGATTTGATGTGGCTCTCATCCCCCGCAAGTGCTGCACTGCATCCGGAGCGATGGCTGCACTTGATGGGTAATTTATGCAAACAGAACACAAACAAGAAGTCATTAAGCCACCCAACGAGGGTCCTTGACTTTTGCAAAACCAAACAGTTATTCTGATCCTGATGAGTTTAATTTTACTTTTGGTTGAGTACCGATGAATACATTATATTTAAAATAAATATAATATCAATATTCATGATCAAACTGAATGTCATTTTGTGGTTAGTGTGTTTTTTTCTTTTGAAGAGTAATATGCAGAGCGTGATGCTCATAGAATCACAAAGTATTCATATTTAGAACTTTAATCCTATGTTAAATCTGTTTCTGATGGATTCCAGCAGAACTCAATGAATAAAAGAGGGAGGGCAATGTTTTATCTGAATATTTGTAAACAACTTGAATTTTCCCTTGTTTTGGATCTGCATCTCTAGAATGTATATGAATGTGAATTTGAGCAAAGAAACTGTAACCCACTGGACAACATAAAGCAAATTATGTTGAATCTGATTCGGCTACCTAGTGATTAAAATCTACTTATAAGGAAATTAAAATGTAAAGAAATAAGGCTTTGGCATGCATAATGCCTTTGTTTTAACTCAAGGGTCACCTAAGTGTACAATATTTGGATGTCAGTTCACATAATATGTTGTGTTCTCAGTGCTTTCCAGATGCCTGGCAGTTTATTTTAGTAATTTTAATTTTATTAGAACAGCATCCTATGACTTGGTTGCTGTATGGCTTTTCTGGAAGCACTCACGTGAAAATCATTAAAGCCTAAATGGTCTTGGCAGGTAATCTCACCGTCATTTCATCTTCCATCCCCTGGAAGGTGGCCTCCGGTGATTGTTTAAAGGAAAAGAAACACTATTATCCTAGACATAAATAAAATTGCTGCACCTGAGAGTCCCTTCCCCATGGAGAGGAAGAAGGGGGACCTGTCAATCTGGGGAGTGAGGTTGCCTCTCAAGATTAGTTGTAACACAGCATGAAAGCTCAGGGCCCTTCAGCCTCATTGAGACCTGGGGATGGGGCTGTGGGGGGAAAGGGGGAAAGGCCCCTACCACCTGTGATGGGCAATCCTCCCAGGCCCACAGCTGGGAAAGCTATGTGGACACAGCCACTTCCTCTGCCCCTTTAGAGTGACATGAGAGGAAGGGTAAGTTGGCAGCTCGGACCTCAGCTTCAGGAGAGGGCTCTCCTCTGGAGTTGTGTGTGAAGCAGAGAGGGAGAATTAGGGAGAACTGTAGTGAAGAGGTGAAGGAAATCATCAGGCCCAGGATTCTCCCCAGAGAAGGGGACAAAGGAAAGAACTATAGGCATACAATCCAGAGGTAGAACAGACTCCAGAGAACAGACTGGACAATGGACCAGGCTCCTCAGGAAGCACCAAACAGAGCAGAGACTACATCACAGTTGTAGATGACATGAACAACTAATGGGCAGCACTTACTTACTCAGAAGAAGGAGTGCTAGAAACTATACCCCCAACTTCTGGTTTCCTTGTTCAAGCACTTTGCCCTCAACATCTTAGTGACTCTACCCAAAACACAGTACTCAAATTTTACGTCTGTATTTGGTAATTCTCTTGAGTTTAAATCTTTAACAAAAGTCACAGAGTAGTAATTCTGATGTTGACAGCCAGGGCCACACATCCAGAATCATTATCCCTTAAGTCCTTTGGCTAATATTAAGTCAAAGATCTCATCGCTTCAGAATTATCTACAATATACTGCTTTAAAGACATTTTCATTTAACTTAAGGGTCTCTGAGGAGAACTAACATTCCTGGGCCACCTTTTCTGACAGTTTCTCTTTTCTTTGTGTGCCTTAAACCTTTTTATGAGAGTTGGAGAAACCAAGATTCGAGAGTGTCTTTACTTTGGCTGCAAAATTCCATCAAGATTTCTCTATATTAATGGTGTCCCCATTGACTGTGAGTTTGGAGCCAAGAAACTCAGATGGGAAAAAAAGGACTCTTTCCTCTATTTGAGAGAGGAATAATATATTCATAGGAATAAGTTAATGGATTAGGTATAAAAAGTTAGGTCTATACCAAGGATCTAGATGTAGCTTTTTAATTTTTTATTTTTTTGATTTTTGTTTTGTTTTCTTTTTTGAGATTGGTCTCACTATGTAGTACTAGCTGACCTGGAACTCACTATGAGACCAGGTTGGCCCCAAACTCACAGAGATCTGCCTGCCTCTGCCTCCCCAGTATTGGGATTAAAGGTGCATACTACCCCTCCCAGCTTAGCACCTTTTATTTTAAATGCATGGCCTGACATCCTGTTTCTGTTTACTTATCTGGCAGTATATTACTTTGTCTCTGCCTGCCATTGCTCTCAATTATGTGACTGTATTTCCCAGGCTTTCTTGGCAAATGCCAAGAGTGAACTTGGTCGACATGAATTTTCCTGGGACTTCCTGCAGAAGACTGGAAAGGAAGTGGGGGCAGGGCATTTCTGATTCTCTCTTCCAGGTTCTAGCTCCCCGTGGCTTTCCCTCCTTAGTGTTAATTCTTGCTAGGTAGTTTCTGAATGGTTCTGGGGTCGTCACCCTTCCCTGTGTCCTTTCAGTGTAACAATGATTACAGCTTTCTGCTGCTACTCAGGCCACGTTTGCTTTACTTGCTTTGTTTCTTTGCTTTTCAGTTATCTGTGCAACCAGTTCTCTAATTGCATTTATTCTGCTC
This sequence comes from Nannospalax galili, assembly GCF_000622305.1. Classification (NCBI taxonomy): domain Eukaryota; kingdom Metazoa; phylum Chordata; class Mammalia; order Rodentia; family Spalacidae; genus Nannospalax; species Nannospalax galili. The sequence goes on from NW_008360326.1 coordinate 6,339,777, forward strand.
GAAGTACCCAGAGATAGGAGATTCTGCTTCCTCATGGGATTCTGCCTGGTTGCTTTGTTGGCCATAGGTAGGGTTCTCTTTCAAAGGGCTTGGGATTCCAGGAAGGTGGTGTGTGCAGTTAATGGATCTGGACTTACAATGCTGAGGCTCAAGTTCTGACCACAGACAAATCATTCTATTTCTTTGGATGCTTTTTTTTAGTGATGAAATCCCAAAGGACACACCAACCCTAACTTCTGTTTTTGTCCCCATGATAGCTCTCCCACAAAGTGAATAGGATTTAGACTCTAATAGGCTCCTTGAGAGCAGCAGAAATATCGCATATGATCTGCCTCGTGTTATGACTTATTTTAATTACTCATCGTAAATGCTCCCTATATATAAATACTCATTATAAATATAAGCACTCTTTTATGCTGAGCCGAGGTGCAGCTTCACCAATGCTTTTCAACATAATGATCCTGGCAAGGGATAAGATTTGGCAAGCAAGTCGAAACCCATTTTCCACCCATGATTCCAAGTCTTGACTTTTTTTTTTTTTTAACTCAAAGAGTAAAACCCAAGAGTCTAGATACATGTCAGATGTCAGATGCAAGGAAAAATACATTTGTATTTTAAAAATTCCGTTAGCATGTTAGTACAGTCTCTACATATATGTGCAGGTAGGTATATATATGTGTGTGA
>NW_008360326.1:6340561-6367584 GCF_000622305.1 Nannospalax galili
TATACACACACACATATTTTTAAATTTACAGAATTTGGTTAGGGAAAGCAGTTGAGAGGTTATCCAACCCAATACTTTCATTTTATGAGTGAGTAAAATGAAGCTCATTTTCTGAATCTGAGGATAATTGTATAAGTCTTAGGAAACGTTGAAGAAAAAGTTCATGTTGAACTTTCAGTAGATACTTGTTTTGGTTGGCAAGTTGCCCATCGCCCATAGGCATGCTAGTTTGGGGTGATTAACATACCTATCAGCTTTTTTCTTTTCCATTTGTGGAATTTGGGGAACAGAAAAATGAGCTTTCTAATTGTCATGGAAGATAGAAGGAACCAGAAACCTGTGAATAACTTTTAATTTCTCTTAAAATTTGCATCTCAGGAGTCTGATGCAATCAGCTTGGTTTTGCTGAAGTCCTACTCTTCCTAGGCCTGCATGTGGGCAGGCAAACCAGAAGTGGCAAAGGAAAAGCTTCTGAGACTTGTGTTAGCTGGTCATTTTTGGCAGAGACTATGGGTTTGCAGACTATGCGAAGCTTTGTTGCACATTCTATAATCTGTCTACCTGCTGATTTTTTAAAAATCATAAACGCCCTAGCAGCAATTGCCACAGATTTCCCATCCACTGTAAAAACGAGAGTGTTTGAAATAAGGAACAGAGCAGCTGATTTGTTTGGTTACATTTCACAGGGACAGTCTGGGCTGGTGTATGTGCTCCAGATGTTGGGGAACATTAAGGCAGAGGTTCTCAGAAACCCAAGGTGGAGTTTTTTTCCCCCTGAAGCTTTGTCCGGTTCATTGCTTGTATACCATATGTTCTCTGGAATCCACTCCTCTGCTATATCAATTAAAGCCTCCTTTCCCATCTCTTCCCTTTTCTTTGCTGTTATTGTTAGATTTTGATTGTCTCTGTCTTGAAATATTTTATCTAAATGCTCATTGTTCACAAGGCACAGCAGCTCCTGAGCCATGCCCAATGGAGAGAGGGAAAGAAAGAGGGAGGGAAAAAGGGAAGGAGGGAGGGAGGGAGGAGAAACGATCAGTCTTACCGGATTCATTGTCTGGTCTAATTTTAAGAGAAGAAAGTGCATGGTATTGGGAGAAAGACATTGCTAGGGGGGAAATGTGCCCTCTGAAATTCTACTCTTGGTTTGTGACAAACTAGAAAGAAAAAGTCTATGGTGAATTTGTTCAGGTACTGGAAAAGGAGCCAGGGCTGACTGTTTGGCAGGGAGCTGACTTTCTCCCTTCCACTTAAGGTTAACTTCCATGAAGGATACAGCCCTGCCCCAGGAGCGCTAAGGAAGCTTATTATAGATCTGCTTATCCAACAGAAGGTTTGGCTGTTAGTGGACACACCACAAAGGGTCTCCTAGGTTGCAGGACAGTCACTGAGACTGAGGGCCTCTGCAGGATCTCGTTGGCCAAGCAGCTTGGTCCATCATGAACTCTCCATCCTGAGCATTGGCTCTCATTCTAAGGGTGCATTTGATCTCTACTTACTGATCATAGTCTTGCCCATGAACCAGCTCAGTCCTCACTCGCCTCAGGAAGAAGGAAAACAGCATCATTGGTTAATGAAAACACATTCTGATTTAGGTAGCCTGCGTTCAAATTTATATCTGCTGTCTACCTGCTGTGTGAGTTGAACAATTTTTAAAGATTCTTTCATTTTCCTGTTGTTAGACATATCTAATTAATCAACTTAACAAATGTTCATTGTATGTATGTTATGTGTCTGGAAATGGAAACAGCATTGGGGACATAGCGATGAACCAGCAGACATGAGCATTTCCCTCACTGACTTCCCTGCCTGTCATATCTCCAAGATGGCTGCTATCAGTTCCTTCCTTTCCTTTCCATACAAGCTTGGGAAGACTCCACAGATCTTATTTTTCAGAATACCTCAAAAACAATCTCCTTCTTCCTTCACCTCTGTCCACTAAGCATGCCTTTCAGAGTTTCCGAATCAGCTGAGCCCTCACCCATGGATTTTTGGAAGGTCAACTCTAGAAGCTAGGGATGCCTTGACTGAATTACTAAGGAAGTTCGGTGTCCTTTACCAGCTGTAGCTCATATGGAGGTATGCTCGAATCTTCAAACCACATTTATATTCCCACTTTTAGTCTGATCCTTGGCCCTAAACTTGGCTCACTCTCAATCTCTTATCTCTTGCAATAATCTTCATCAAACTGCATTGAGCCAACTGATTGCTGAGCTTTTTCTAAGTCAGTCTCCCTTAGTTTCTGAGACTCCCTCTGTGAACAGTCCTGGGGCCCTCAGGAACTCCAGGACAGCTTTCCAAGGGAATTCCTATGCATTTAGGATGCAATTCAGTGACATCTGGCTTTATTTCCCCTGTGCACCTTCCTTTTCCCGCAGATGGGCTCTTCTGTGTCTCCCTCCCCACAGCATGAACAAGAATGAACTCACCATACATGTCAAGTGTAGCTATTTTATGTGTTGCAAAATAACAATGTAGCCAATCTGTTAAACTTATGCTATCTGAGGTGTTAACAGTTGATAAAAGCTTGATAGGTTTTGCCTTCTAGATGACAGTAACATATTACTAGGAGACCTTGTTACTTTTACCTCAAACTGTGTCTGGATCTGTATAACACCTTGAAGTACAGCTTTTTATCTGATCTGGCCATTTTGTTTTTCCTTCCATTATTGTTATCAAGCAAAACAATAAGGGCAAACCTGCTGTTAGTCTGTGTCAAGGGATTTTGCTCTTGCCTCATTATCTTCCACAAGTCCTCTGAACCAGGAGATTTGATCCCATTTTGCACACAAAGAAACTAAGGCTTATGAAAACAGTTTAGCTAACTCTGTCATATTGGAACTGTCTGGGATGTAGACCAGAAATCTTTGCTTTTGAGCCCTTCACCTCACATTTCAAATGTAAACCCAAAGCTTCATGATCTACTCAAGTTCATTTCGCTCTAATAGAGCCAGGAGGTAAATAGCCTGGGCTGTTCTGCCCAACCTCCGCTGCTGAACTCAGCTTCCAGGGATCATGCTATCATTTTTTTCTCTTGGTCTCTCTCCAATTTTTCTCTGTCTCTTTCTGCCCCAGGACTAAGTTTCTACTGTTTTATTTTTTTTAACCTTCCTTTTGTTAAAAATGGGTAGGAACATCTGCTGTTCAAACACAAGGACCTGAGTTCAGATCCCCAGCATTCACATAAAAAGCTGTGTGTGGCCATGCAAGTGAGTCTGTAAATCCAGTGGTGGGGAAGGAAGAGTGGAGGAGGAGATAGGAGGATCACTGCAGCTCACTGGCCAGCCTAGTTAAGCAAACAACCAAACCAAAACAACAACAAAAACACCCCCCCCAAACAGTAAGCCCCAGGTTTGATGAGAAACTCTGTTTCAAGGCAATAAGATGGAATAAGATGACAATAGAGGAAAGATATCCTCTTCCTCTGTTTGCACATATGCAAAGGCATGCATAACACACACACATATACACACAGACACACACAGGCACACACACACACACATGGACAGAGAGACACACACACAGACACACACACACAGACACACACAGACACACACATACACACAGACACACAGACACACATACACACACAGACACACAGACACAGAGACACACACAGGCACACACACACAGACACACACACACATGGACACAGACACACACACAGACACACACAGACACACACACACAGACACATAGACACACACAGATGCACAGACACACACACATACACACACAGACACACACACACACAATAATAGTTTGTGGGGCTGGAGAGATCACTCAGTGATTAAGAACACTAGCTGTTCTTGCAGAAGACCTGGGTTCGAATTCCAGCACCCACATGGCAGCTAACTCCAGTTCCAGGAGATCTGACAGCCTCTTCTGTCCTTCGTGGGTATTGCACGACATGAGTGCGCTTACCTACATGCAGGCAATACACTCATACACATAAAAATAATAAATAAAATAAAAAAATAGTTTGCAAGCATCATTTACACCCTTTTCTTTTCACATTTCACTCACACAGTTATTCTTCAATCCTTTGTAGACTGATTCTCTGCTCACCACCCTCCTGCCACACTAAGTCTTAGCAAGGACAGGCAGGAGGAGGGAAAGGGCTGTGGGAATCAGAAAGCAAGAGTCTCTTGAAGGAGGAGTCGGCAGTGCTGCCTGCTGACACAGAGGAGGACCAGGAAGCACTGCGCTGAAGGAACTCCCAGCTGGGAGATGGTGATTTTCTTAGTCACTCCCTCATGCTTGACACTCAGGCTGACAAGAAGGGGACTGCAGCTGGGGACACTCTGTCCCTTTGATGCAGAGAGAGATACCTCTGCTTCCTCCTCTGCTCCTACAGCTTTAGATGTTAATTGTTCTGAATACGGAACTTTGATGCCATTAATGGAACTCCAGGAGTTCTTACCTGAGCTGCTGTTAGGTCTCTTGGCTGTGGACTTCTCCGTGGAGCTTGTTGACTTGTGCCAGCATGTGGCTTTTGTCACTGGGCTCACAGCATCTACAGACTCTCCTCCATCCTCAAGCTGTAGAACTTCTCCATCCATTCGTCTGTCTGTCTATATATCTACCTCTCTATCATCTATCTGTCTATCATCTAGTCTTCCATGCTCAGAGTCTGTGCCAGGCTTACAGTCCTCTGACTCCTCACAGGGTGCATCCTGTTAAATCCCCTTTGCTTTGGTCCTCCCTTGTGGTCTCCCAGGCTATCATTCCAGATAGGCTCAGGGGCTTCTTGTTTTCATGACTTGGATCATGTGCCCCCTCTACCTGGTTGCCCCTCTGCTCTCCCATGCTTATCTAAAGCCATCCCATCATTAGTGTGGATTCTGCCTTCTGCTTGAAGCATTCTTGGATCATTTCCCTCCAATACCTCTCTGGCCTTTGGATCTCCCTAATCCTTCCTGCATCCCTGATTTACAATTAATCAACTCGCTGGCTTATGATGCCTCCTGCCCCGAACTGGGCTGTTGCTCATCTCTTGTCTGTTCTTTCACTTCCCCTGGGTGCATGCCTTATCTCTTCAGTTTCCTGAGCACTTAGAGCATACCTTCATCTCCTGTTTGGTTCTATCAGTACCTTGCTTCTTTGTCATAGCTGTCCTGGACATATTTCTGAAGGATCAAGTGTTATCCCTTGAGTGAGGACTACATTTCTTTCATAGCAGTGGACACCAAGTTCTTTAAACCAGACAAGAACTATTGTGGCTCTTTCTCTGAGTAATGGGGAGGCAGTGGGGGTAGATTTTGATACAGAGAGGCCTTCAGATGCCATTGGGATCATCTTATAATAACAATGTCAGAGGGTTATTATGTGCCAGGCTATGTACTAAACCCTCTAGTTTTATATTTCATTTAAATCTTACCAGAATCCCATGGAGGTAATAGCTACTATGATACCAATTTTGCAGATTAGGAAATCAAAGTGGAGAAACGACATAATTCTCCTAAGATCCATACCTTGTATATGTGGGGTACCAAGATTTCGAGTATAGTGGTATGAGACAGTATGGCATTTAGCCACTGTCCGTACATATGAGTCTAAGTCAGGCCTTATGCTAACCTGCGGCTATCCCATTTGCAGACTACCACCAGTGTATTTTACTGGCTAAACAGCCTTCTGAGGAAAGTAAGGCACTTGCTTTTCACTCCAGTTCTTTTTATTGATATTTCAGACCTCATCCTCTGTATTCTTGATCATTTCATGTTGCTACCGACTCTTCCTCTTTCTAGCTTGGCTTTTCTTGGCTCCTAGTAAGCATTTATGTTATTTGGGAATGCGTGTAGCTGTTAGCAACAAAATACTCAACAGTAGCTTAAACTAACAGATTTATATTTCTTAATAACGCTGAGAATTGTAGAGGCAGGCAGCTGCTGATATTGGTTTAGTGGCTAAACACAGTGGTCAGGCTTCTGTAGTTCTCTTAGACTTGGAACTTCACATTGGCAAAATAGCTGCTGTGGTTCAAAGTATTATATCCTTTTAAAGGCAAGAATAAAAAGCATTGCCACATTTTCCTTCCACCCTGTCCATTCATGTCTCATTGGCCTTGTCATCTGGATCTTTGGAGCTATAAGAGGGGCTGAGAAAGGAAACATTCAGCTTGTAACATTTCATTACAAGTGAGAGGAAGGACTGAATCCTGGGATATAGGGATGTTGGAGAGTCAACTAACTTTCTGCTGTACTACTTGCTGAGTCTTTATTTTATTTTGCTTTTATTTATGAATGTGTTTATATATGAATACACACAGAGGCCAGAAGAGGATGTTGGATACCCTGGAGCCAATGTTAAGTTAGTCCTGAGCTGCTCAGTATGGGTGCTGTAAACTGAACTCAGGTCCTATGTAAGATCAGCAAAAGCTCTTAATCACTAAACTATCTCTCCGGCCCATGAGTCTTGAAGAAGTAAATTAACCTACTTAGTTTTTTATTTTCAAGTTATACACATAATACATAAATACATTCTCATTGTGGAAAGCAAAGAACTCTGGGTAAAGGGAAGATTCTGGCCTTAATGCTCCTCAGCCCAGAAACCAATTCCTGCTCTATCAGTGTGAGGAATAAGTGACTCTCACACCTATCTCTAAGCTGCACACATATATTTGCATTCGTTTACTCATAAACACATGGTAATTCAGTTTACTTATATGTGGAATCTGCCTTATAAATTAATTTTTTAATTTTTGTACACGAATACACTGAATTTACACCATTTCCACCCCTCCATCTCTTCCCATGATGCCCCCAGATGACAATTTAATCCCCTTCTTCACACACACACATACACACAGAGACAGACAGACAGACAGATAGACATAACCTACTTGAGTCCTATTAGTGTTGTCAGAATGTACATGTGTTTAGGGCTGACCATTTCAGACTGGATAAACTATCAGGGGTTTGTCTCTGATGCAAACTGATTCTCCCTCCCTCAGCATCTGCTGATTGGCTGTAGTTCTTCATCTAGGGGTGGGGCTTCATGAAGTTTCCCCGTCCATGTTGGCATGTTGACTGGTGTGCCCATTGCACAGGTCTTGTGCAGACATATTGTGGATATTTTTAAAAATGTTTTTAAAAATGATAAATTGGGGGGGGGTCCCTGGGGAGAGCAATGGAAAGGAAAGCCTCATTGTAGAGCAAATTATGTGGGGCCTCTGCCACTACCCCCATTGAGTAGGGTCCACAATCACCTCCAGAGATGAATTCTGTCCTTCCTGGTGGACAGGAGGAGAGGGGCCAGCTTCACAATCATATGCCCTTGTCCATTTTGGAATATAAGGCAAGGGTAGAGAGTCGTTCTGCTTCACCTTCTTTTTATTTGATTCAAAAATTCTTCATATTTGGGGAGCATAGTGTGTCCTCCTGCCATTGGAGGAGGCCAGGGCAGGAAAGCCAGGCAGCCACTTTGGGCTCTGCTGCCGCCCTGGAGTTCACGCTTCTTTTCTGCTGGCCTTGGTTTAATGTGGATTCAATAAATGAAAATAAGAATTAACTGAATTTATTTGGGAAACTATTAAAAGGCGCAAGTCTTGCCTGGAGGAATAAGCTACAACATAAGCCTATAGTCTGCTAGTAAAAGAAGACTGTCCTCATAATTACTGTTTTAAAGTAGGCGATTCCTACATGTGAAATGTGCTTTAAAATGTGCCTTGCTTGCCTCCTTTCCTTCTCCCTTCCTGGTCATCCAATTTATTTATAAGACCAGCTATTGATGGTTCATTTGTAAGCAAAGTACATGTTAGTTCTGTACACACACACACACACACACACACACACACACACACACAAAATAGTAAATTGGATTATCTTCCCAGTTTGGGTTCTGTAATTTGCTCTACTTCCATTTACAGTGGTCAGTGTGCCTTGGAAATCTTCTATGCCAGTCCCATACCTCTTCTCATTCTTTATCCCAATTCCAGAATATTCCCTATTGGTTGCTCATGTCTCTTTTAGGATCTCTGCTGTCTTTGAATGTGTTGCCAATGTTGTTTGGATTGATACTTCATTTTTAAATGAGGGAGGTCCAGACAGGTAGAGTGTCATGGACTCACACTACTCACACACTTAGTATTTGGAGCACTCTGGAGCCAAGTGCCAGGATTCCCCCATCCACTCATTTCCCAAAGCTGCCCTAGGTCTATGAAGCCACTTTGTGGGACTCCAAAAGGAAGTGAAGTCAGCTGAAAAGATTTCCTCTGGCAGGTCTAACTGATGTCATGATCACACATCAAAAGACTTCTAACTAAATTGCGACCACAGACATGGACATGAGTTTCATAGGAAAAATAAACTTACTTCTGAAGTTGACCTTTCTGGAATGATGTATTATAAGCATCCATGAGTTCTTAGAAAAAAGCAAGTGGTTTTGAGTTTGTTTGGGAGTCTTTTCCTAGGTGAAGGGGGACAACAAAGCTGAATCTCTTGGACATTCCACTTTTCTGAAGATCACAGTGAGAATTATCATGCCACATTAGGATGATTCCAGAGAATCATCAAAGTCTTTTTCCCACCGTATCTGGGTGGGGGCAGATTGACAACAGTGCTCTTGTCTGAAAGTGCATCGTACACGTTAACACACGTAAAAGGCAATGTGATCACATAATGATGCATTAAAGCCTCCAGAAGATGAAATACAAGTTGAGCAGATCTGTATTTTCTGGGGATTGACAGGAAGGAGCCACCTGCTGTAGCAACTGCTTCGTGTCATGCAATTTGTGTAGCACCAAAAACAAACCCCAAAGCCACATTGAATCTTCCAGAAAACCTTGCTCCTTTCCTTTAGAACCAGAGTTAAGAGACTCAGGTCACCAGAGCATGGTTGTTAGCTGTTCCAGATATTAACCAAGGTTGAGCCAAGGTGAATGTTGCAAAGCTGTAGAAGCTTTTTCCTTTGACCTTAACTGGTGCATACAAACCAGAAGGAGAAAAATTCTGCTGCAGGGGAAAAAAATCATATTCCCTTCTGTTTCTTTCAAAGACAAAGATTATTTACATAGACTAAAATGTTAAATTTCTCAGAAATCAAAGTCACTGTCAGACTGTTAAGAAAATCTCTCTCTCTCTCTCTCTCTCTCTCTCTCTCTCTGTGAGAGAGAGAGATTAATATCGGATGCCCTCCTACTCTGGTAGAAACTTATTCTTTCAGAAAACATATGGAACCCATTCATGCTTGTATTACACATATCTGTGTGTTCACAGTCAAGCATATAGATGTTTGACTTTGTGTTCACTGAAATGTCATAATTTCTTTTATAACAGATTTGGAAGAGAAAATGCTGCCGAGAGCAGAACTAGGCTGTAAAAGGGAAAGGAAATGAAAGTGTGGCTGGTGAATCAAGGATCATGAAAGTGACCTGTGTGTGTATTGGGATACCATTTCCATACTGGAAAGAAAACTCTAGATAAAAGTACTGGAAAGGGAGGGGCACGTTTTATAAATAGGAATGTTCTGTTAATTGTATGATATTCTCGGGACTTGTGCTCCGATCTGAAGTTCTGTTGATGATGCTTGTTTTGGTCTTGGCTTCTATTAGGGATGATTCATGAGTGTGGAACAGCTCCTGGCCTTGGCTTTGACCTTGTGAATTCAGAAGCTTGAGGATGTGATCAAAGAGGACATTTAGGGCTTTTCCAGTGTCTCCTAAACACACTGATTTCAATTCCTCAGGTTGTGGGATTCTTGGATTATGATATTTCTAATTTTATTGATTTTTTTTGATGGCAGGGCATCATGGGGAAAGGACAAAAGCTAGTATGAATTCCCTTAGGTAAGAGGAATGTTCCCAGTATGTTCTAGGAACCCAAGCAGGCCAGTGTATCTGGGGCAGAGATAAAGGCAAACTGTAGTCCAAAATGACTGTGCTAATTTGCATGATCACCCACTATGCTTTTCCCGATATTCCCACTGACACTTTAAAAATGTTTTTATTAATTTATTAATTTCACATATTTTGATCATATTTACTCACTATTCCTCCCTCTGACTTCTCCCAGATCCACCCAACCTCTCTACTTCTTCAACCCTGTGTCCTCTTATTTTAATAACTCACTGAGTCCAGACTTGTGCTGCCTATATTCTCCTGAGTGTGGCACATTTCACTGGAGTATGGCCGACCTACCAGAAGCCACACCCTTAAATACATCTGAGTCTCCCTCTTCCAGAAAACATCAACAGTCAATAGTTCTTCAGCTAGAGGTGGAAAGGGGCTCAGCTTATGAACCCCTTTCCCTCCTGGGGTAGAAAATTGACTGTCTTGATCTCGTTTATCACCAATACTGTTTATCTTTTGTATTTTTGATAATAGCAAATCTATCAGGTATGAGGTGATACCTCAGAACACTTATAATTCACTGTTTCCTTATGCCTGGAGAAGCTGAGCCTTTAAAAACATATTTGCTAGCCAATTGAATGTTTTCTTTTGAGATGTGCATATCCAAGCCCTCTGCCTATTTTTAAAACTGTAGTTATTTTACTATTGAGAAATTTGAACTCTATGTATTTTAGATATCAGTCCCTTATCTGATGTATAATTTGCAAATGTTTTCTCCTAATCTATGGGCTGACTCTTTACTTGGTCAATTTTTCCCTTTGCTGTCAAGATATTTCCCTTTGCTGGAGAGATGGCCCAGTGGTTAAGAGCACTGACTGTTCTTGCAGAAGACCCGGGTTCGAATCCCAGCACCCACATGATGGCTAACAGCTATCTGTAACTTCAGTTTCAGGGGATCCAATCCCCTCTCCTGTCCTCCATGGGTGTTGTATGACACGGGTGTACTTACACACATGCAGCCATAACAGTCATACACACAAAAATAAAAATGAATAAATAGAAAAGATGTTTAGTTTCATGCACCCCACTTTGTCTATTTTTTCTTTTACTACTCTGTGCTGAGCTGTGGCACGGCTCTGTCCCTCTTTGCCTCTGTGTTTTCATAGCTTCAGGGCTCAAGTTTATATTTTTGATCATTTTCAAGTCAGTTCTTTAAGGAATGAGGTAACCTTACATTTCCATTCTTCTGTCCCTCTGGACTACAGCACTGGACCTATTTTTGTTCCATGTCACATCTCAAATTTCATCTTCTACCTTTGCCTCTCTACTCCAGCCACAAAGGCCTTAGAACATATTGGGAATATCTTTTTTGCTTAAGGGAATTTATACTTTCATTTTCCTCTTCCTATGATGCTCTGTCATAGGTGACCACTTGGTCCACTCTTACTTTCCGTGAGGTTGTTTGCACCCTTATCTAAACTTTAACCCTTCGTCTTACAGTATTTATGAGACTGTCTGGGTTTGAAGCTACCCCTCAGTGGCTCTGTGACACTGGGTAAGACATGAAGATGTGGTAATTCCCCTACCTCTTAAATGGTGTTGATGATACTGAGTGTTCTAGGTTAGGCTTTGGGATTTCTACATCAGTGGGTCAAAATGATGGAATACTGGCACGTTTCTTATGGTTCAATCTAATATTTTCTTCAGAGAGATGAGATAAAGACCCAGATGGCACAGTGCATGCTCAATGCATTGCGCAAGGCTCGGCCTATTGTAAAGCTGAAAAATTATAAGCTATTTATACCTCCTGATAAAGTTCTCAGGGGGTCACACAAAGCTTTCTAAAGTGTGGACCATGTTGTCTGTCTGCCTTCATGTTCCTTCCTGCATCATATTCCACACCTTGTATTCTGAGGATAAGGAGCTTGTTGCAGTTTCCTAAACTCATCGGGCTCTTCTACAGTCTTTGGCATTTGATTGTACTGATTTTTCTTTCTGAAACTTTCTCTTCCCTTGTCCTTGGGATCTAGCATAAATGTCTCCCGTTCCTTCCAACTCTGGGTAAGTGTCCCCATTCTGCCCAAGTCTGTTTCACCTTTCTCTGGGAAATCTGAGTTTTGAAGAGACTCTCTGCATGTACTACAGTGGTTGATTTACACATCTGACTTTTTTTTTTACTACACTTTAATTTCCTCAGATGTAGAGGTATCTTACTTCTGTCTTTCAACATCCTGCATACTCTGACATCTAACAGCTTTGAACAAACATTTGGTGAATGAATGAGTGCACAAATGAACACACAAGCTGAGAGCATAGAAACTTGTTTTGAGAGCACGTTTCTGTGCCAGGGGCGTGAATAAGGTAAACATTAAGAAAACAGTTCCTGGGGCTGGAGAGATGGCACTGGCTGCTCTTACAGAGGACCTGGGTTCAATTCCCAGCATCCACACAGCAACTAGCAACTGTTCCAGGAGAACCCGATGCCCTCCTTGGGCATTGCATGATGTGGGTGCACTTACATACATGCAGGCAATATACTTATATATATTGAAAATAATAAAGCATTAAAAACATTGAAAGAAAACATTTCCTAGCTATTGTGACTAATGTAGCAATGAACATGGTTGAGCAAGGTTCAGGGAATATTGTCAAAGATGGGGCACAAAATTTGCAAGAGCCAGAGGACTAGGACACTGCTGTGAGATAGTATCTTCTAGACATGACAGGGAAACTGCACTCATGAAATCTCAACAGTATGGTTGTCTAAAGAAGACCTGACATGACTGGTTAACATGCCAATGTAGAAATTTTAGAAGGCCTCACCTCTAAATGAAGAGGGGCTGCTGAGGGAGGGAGAATCAGTTTTCTCCATGGATGGGCCCCCATGATAGGCTAATCAAGAGCTCAGCGTTACACACATGCATATACACACAACACTCAATGGTGATCTCAGTAGGATGTGCGTGTGTGTGTGTGTGTGTGTGTGTGTGTGTGTGTACTTGTGTGTACAAACAATAATAATTAAAGCAGAGGTCATGAGTTTTAGAGGGAGTGGGGGAATACAGGAAGAGTTGGAGTGGGAAGAGCGAGGGATGGAAATGATGTAAATATAATACTCATGTATGAAATTAAAAAGCCCAAACATTTAAATAAAAAAAAAAGAAATCATGCAAACTACTGAGGCATGGGGGACACAAACAGTTTTCAGAAATCAGGTTATACAGGAGTGTAACAGGACGGAAAAAGGGAGCAGCCAGGGGAAGCAGAAATCCTGAAATGAATTAGGTCCAGAGGATGGCTGCTTGCCTTTTGGCCTCTTTATGGTTCCTGATGGTGTGGCTGGCATTTGTCCCATGGATGAGTACAAGAAGCAATTTCCTGCTGGAGGGTGAACTAGAGGCTGGTGTGTCTCTACCCTGATTCCAAGTGATGTGTGACAGAAGCCCTACAATGGCAGACAGCTTCTAACAGCTGTCATTTTAGAGGCCCCAGGCTACTCTGGCTTAGGAAGAGACCTGAAAATGATTTTTAATTTAAATGAAATAATGGGGGGAAGTCCCTCTGCACAGTGGTACCGCCTAGCCTGGCATCAGTGCCTCTTGGACCTCTAGTCACACCAGGGTTACCAGCAAAACAGAGACTGATCAGTCAGCACTGAGTATGGATCTGAGAAGGGTCTGCAGGGGCTCGTTGAAATAATTTGACTTGGATCCTTTCTCTACAGATCATTGAGCATCTATCTAGATATACAAAGTGCTGGTCTGGAAAGAAACCAGTTTATTTAACAGCTATATTTTCCTTCAGTCCCCAGAAATGAAGAGAAATGATCATTATGAGAATGCCAAGTTCAGTGGTGCTAATATCCTGTGAATAGATTCTTCACCCTGTGGGGATGCCTCATGGCCAAAGAAAATGGGTTCATATTCTAACCAGGTTATCTTATATGCTCAGGTTTCTTCTGATATCCAACTTAGTGTCTTGCAAATGGACAATGTGCAGTGAGTTATGATGCTAAAGCTGGACCTTTAAAACATCAGGAAAAGTGCCCAAGGAGTGAGTTTCAGACTCATCAGCTGGGATGCATCATAGATGATGCGAATGAAAAGGCAGGATCGCCCCTAGTTTTGTCTCACAACTTGACTGTGAAACTTAGGACTCCTTAAGATTTTTCCTTTGGTTGTCTCGTTTCATGGCCCTTAAAATGAGTGTATGGGAGTGGTTTCATAGTATGCTAGAAGCTCAGGGAACTGTAAGCCAGAGTCAGTTAAATACATGGAATTTTGAAGCAAGAATATTTGTTTATATATCTGTATTGGATGTATGCGAAGAAAATAATACAGAATTCCTTCACGCCTCAGTTGGTCTTTTGCAAGACGGGAATCATAATGACTAGGTTGTTAGATTAAGTAGCTAGTTTGTAAAGTATTTGACTTGGTACTTGACAGTGAGTTCATATAAAGTAATGGCACTGGGCTTCATTCTGTAGAATAGAGGATGGACGGCGCGTGTGAGACCACTTCCCCTTTGTGTAGGCCCCAGAAAAACCTCAAGTGGGTCAAACACTAGAGAGAAAACTTATCTGGCTGTGACAGGAGGGAAGGTCCCCACAGAGAGATGGACAGCAGGAAGCTGGGAGTCAGTATTCTTTCTTGGGAGACTGATCCCAGGACAATCTATGCTAACCACTGGGAAGAGGGCAGAGTGAGTGGCTGGTATTTCCCTTCCTTAAATGCTCTCCCAGGCTTGTAAAGACATGCCTGATCTTTCTGTGGGCTTATAACAAGGATTTTCGTATTTATATTGGACTTTACAGTTTCTGAGGTAACAACTTCACAACTTCTCAGGTGACTTTAGCTTTAGTGTTTTCAACCCCATTGAGAAGTGAGATGCTAAGAGATGAGTCCTAGGGACTTGATTCTGGAGTCCAGCTATGCTGTGGAAGTCCTGAACACGGATCACCTCTGGGACTATCCTCTAAAGGTGCACCCATTCAACAGACCTACACCAGATATCATTTCCCAGGGGAAATAGTCACATCCAACCTGCAGCATATGGGTCACGTGTGGTCAAGGGGAGCTATGAATGTGGTCCCAGGCAAAATTATAAACTTACTTGAAATAGTATGGGACTTTTATTGTGATTTTTTTGTGACATAATTGAGTGTAAACCTTATAGATGACAACACTGTGTCACAATGTCTAAGGCTGAACACCTCTGAAATGATGTTCAACCCTTGACTTCTGAAATAAAACATCCCTGAAATTTAAGCTTGATATTTCTGAATCTTATGACTCTTTGGATCTGTATATAAGGCAGGTTTTCTGTCATTGCCCTGGTATAAGGGACACTGTGGAGGAGGGATGGGATGAAGAGCGTTCAGACAGGCCCACTGAGTCACTGACCTAGAGGGTCTGAAGTGGGGAGAGGTAGGACAAGCAGCTTAGGGAAGTGAGCTTGCCTGTGTTAGGAACTGATGTTTGTAGTTACTTGTCAATAGTTCAAACATTAGCAGTATCCAGGAAAGGTCTCCATACTAACCCTCAATCACCCTGAAAAAGAACTGAAGCTATCAATAGGCTTGCAAGATATCATTATTTATTGGAGTGACCTTTGTTGCTAAGTAACAGCATGATGTTCAGACTGTATTAAAAATTATAATTGGCATGAGCTTAAAATAATGTGTGCCGGCATCAGAGACATTAAGCCTCATGGAGGGGATGTAAATTAGCCAGAAAGGTTCATGGGGGGGTCAGTGCAATTGTCAGATAATGCTGAACCAAGTCAAATTAATTTCTAATAATTTGTAGACGGTGGGCAGTGAGAAACAGTAAGTTCTGGAAACTGTAGGAGCTCCTGCAATGCTTGGGTGTCAGGCTAGAAATATGGAGCCTCACCCATGCCAAAAAGCATTAAACCAGGAGTTGGAATTCAAGGAGTGACATTTCCTAAGTTCAGACTTAATCTCATTACAAGTCCTATTTTCTTGATTTTGCTGGGCAAAAAATTAAGTAATGACAGAGGGCCGAAGAAGATCTCCTGGCCCCCAGGCTGCCAGGCTGAATGCTGTCTGAATTTTAACCAGGGTTAGAATATGTTCAAGTGTCAGCAACAGGTTAAGTTTTGAACTAATCATTAAGAAAGACCAATTCCTTCTCAGCAGGCTGAAAATCTAAATAAGCTAGGTAGGCAGAACACCAGGTAAATTAAGATACATCTTATCCTTTCACCCCACTGTGAAATGGAATCTTAATGTACAGCAGCCCTTATAAAGCGACAGGGAAACTGTGGGGGTGGAGTCAGACTGGAAGGGGTGGCCACAGGAAACTGAAAAGAGATGTGGTTGAAGTGGTCTTGCTGTCCCTGTTAACCATTTTTCATTGCTGTCACAGGATACTGGGCATAAGTACCTTTGAAGAAAGACATTTATTTTGGTTTGTGGTTTTGAAAGTTTCTGCTCACAGTTGCTCCGTTGCTGTGGGACTGAGGCAAGACAGAAACTTCATGGTAGAGGGAACGTGTGTTGACACTTCATGGTAGCCAGGAAGGAGGGGGAGGGAGGCAGGGAGGAGCAGGGACAAGGTGTCCTTTAAAGGGAATCACACCTTCAGTGAGCTACCTCTTCCATTTTAACCTCACCACCTGAAGTTTCCACATCTTCCAAAATGATACCAGGACCAAGCTTTGACACATAAGTCTATGGAGGACATTTCAAAACCACAGCATTACCGTTCCCTAGAATGTAGGTAAACTAAGAAGAGAAACCATATAGACTAGTTAAGTATTGTGTGCTCCAGAAACAAAAGGTAAAATTGACTTTGGAGACTGGGGCTCTTTGTAAAGTTTTCATGTCTTGTTTTGTGCTGGGCTGTCCATGGCATGGGGAGACAGACACTTTTGGGCTTATTCTCTAATCATGCTGAGGAAAAGAAAGGAAGGGATTTGAGTAGAAGCTCATTTAGATCCGTCACTGCTCCATTCCAGGAACCACCATCCCTGTTACTTAGGGATGGCCTGTGAGATTGAGAGTTTTCTCTGGGGCAGAAACTGTGAATGCTCATCGGTGTCGGTGCCCTTCTCCTGGGCATGTGAGGAGAGTACACATCCCATCATTGCACTGAAGAGTAGTACCCAACTCACACAGGGACTGGGGCTACACAGTAGAATATATCTGTGCTATGGGATTTTGAGCAGCATAAAAGCTCAGTGGGGGACATCATTATCAAGCACAAATAAGTACTGATGACTTACTATTTTGTAGCTTTCTCAAGTAAGGTAGACTATCTCCCCATCTAATTAACAAACTCCAAGAGACAAATCTGCACTCGCACCCTAGTCTGCCACTTGTTAAACTCTTTGATCTTGGGCAAGGTGCTTAAATTCTCTGGGACTTGATGTCTTCCTATGTAAGACAGGGTTAGTAATAGACTTGTCCCCGAAGATAGTGAGGATGAAATGAGTATGAAAACCACATGCTCTTTCCATGAGGTGCTGCCTCTCCACAGGCCCAAGTCAATGGGGCCAACTAATGGAACAAAACCCTCAAAACCATGAGCCAAACCAAACCATTTTGCTTTATAAGGATTTTCTCAGCTATTTGTTATAGTCACAGAAAGGTGGCCAACACAGGGACTCGGGTAACCAGTGTACCTCTTTTCCTAGATCACTGTCTGCTTTGACTGAAGGTCACAGAACTTCTCGAGGAATCCCTCTTTTTATGGCTCGGTCTCCCTGGGTTCTGGCATCTACTTCCTCTTCATCCACCAAGGCCTAACAATGCAACAGCCACACTGCTAATCTTAGAGCACCAAATGACCTTTGTACTCTTTCTAAACCTGCCCCTCACTTTTGGAAAAATAATCTTATACAACTTTTTGAGGTCTGGGGATGTAGCTCAGTGGGAGAGTACCTGCCTAGTTTTCACGGGGTCTTGGGTTCAATTCTTAGTACCAAAACTACCACCTCTGAAAATTATTGGTTTACCATCTGATTTTCTGCCTAGACCCTCATTACGTTCACTTATAAGCATAGTTGTTTATTTAACCATTTTCACATACCTGTCTGATAATTTCTTCTCATATATTTCTACAAGTTTTAAAGTTTGGGGTCCTCAGTTTCCTCTCCTGTAAGGTGAAATTAGTAATATCCAACCCACAGGTTTGTTGGGAGGATAAATGTGATGATGTATGAAAATTCTTCATAACCCATAAATTGCTGCCCCTATAGACAACACAGGTTATATCACCATCTGTGTAACCTGAGGGAACCCCTTAGAGCTTTCATTTCATTCTAGTTTGAGACTTTTGCAGGGCTGACTTTTAAAATGTTTGGAAAAACCAAAGTTCCTGTAGCTGAGAGGTCCCGATTGCTGCAGTCTTCACCTTCTGGACTTTTCTGCAGTAAGAAGAGGCAACTTTGGGAGGTTCTGTGCTGTCCACACACTTGCTAAGCCATTATCATTTATGGGATTTAACAAGGAGACACAGGCTATGGAGTCTCTTGGGTACCAATAATGCTTGAAGTATGAGGGACTTAAGCAAATTTACTCTTCAAACCGCAGTGAACAGTATCTTTTGAGCTCCCTGGTTAATCTAGTCCATTGCATTTGTCAGACATATGTACATACTTACATGTATGCATACATACATACATACATACATATGTATACACGGGGGGGATAGGGATAGAGATAGAGGGGGGAGGCAGAGAGGAGGGAGGGAGGGAGGGAGGGAGAGAGAGAGAGAGAGAGAGAATCCATTCAAGTACAGAAGGTAAAAATTGCCTTATTGGCTTTTTCTCTGAAATTTTGGCAGAGCATAGACAGGTTTCAGCATTTGTTGCCCTTTGAGTGATTTCTAGCTTTGCTCCAGTAAAAATACAATTAATCTTGTGGAAGCCATGATATCAATCTGTAAGAGGCAAGTTGTTTCAGATGTCACTCAAGGTCTCTAACTCCTTTGGCTGTGCTCAGCTTTATGACTAAAGATGAGTGTAATGTATACTATGAGAAGTCTCTTGCCTCCATCTGTGGACTCATCTGCAAAGCCCAGGACTTGCATGGGATGGGCTTGGGAGCATTGTACATCCAGCTGTGCCCCATCAGCCCCAGAAACAGCTGGGAAAGTAGGTGTGAGGAGTCTGGCTGAGAGGATGGGGAGGGAATGTGTGTAACATCGGGTTGCTTTTGTCTGAGACACGATGTTGTTATACTCTGTGGCTGGCAGACAGGATGGATGACATTCTTATATTTTGAGGTAGTGCCATCAGATTCCCTTCTTCATGCCATCCTAATTTTCACAGTAGGGTGCAGGAGTATTTAGCTTTATCAGAGCCAGGCCAGCTGAGAACTCAAGAACCATTGGATATATTTCTTTTCTTTCTGAGAGCATTGCAGAACATGGCTTGTGTGTAGACTGACTCTGTATCTGGCCTCCGTTGGTTTAATTTCTCTGTCTTAAATTTTGCTGGTATTGATCTTATGGTGATAGGCACAGGGTGTATGCTAGCCTTGGTTATGCACTGAAACAATCTGTGATCTACATTTAAAAAAAGTTGCTGACATCTCTGGGTCAGGAGTTCCTTGTGTTATGAAGGTGGTTAGACCTTGCTTTATCAAACCTTATATTGTAAGGACATCTCCGCTTACCCCCAGTCAGTGCCCCGTTCTTCTGCCAAATGGATTTATTGTTTCCCAGTAAAAACAAATTCATCATTTTTAATTTTGTCTATCAAGACAGTCATGGCCCTCTTGCCACAGCCACATTATGTAGCTGACTCAGTGATGACCCTGTCTCCTGGCTTCCACATGTGCTCCCATCCTGAAGATGAGTACTCATGCCTGCTACTTTCTCTTCATTGACTGTACCACCCTTTGATGCTTTCCTCTTGCTCATGGGATTAAGTCCAAAGTGTTGAATGGACAACTCACAAAGCATTGATTTGCCTCTGGCATTACCTCATGTCACCCTCATTTTCTGGGATGGCCACCCTGACTTTAGTCTAACAGGACCTCACTGTATATGTTTCTTCTGCCTGGATTATCTTGTCAGCTAACTTTCCTGGTCAGTTCCTCTTTATCTTCTCTCTGTAGCCAATTCCTCTCCCTCCTCGTCAGATCCCCCTGTTATAAACTCTATAGCCAAGGACCTTGTGATTTTAGAGTATCATCTCAGGCATAGGAGCGGTTATCCCTGGGGTCTGTCCTAACAAAATGTGAACTATACTAGCTCAGCACGACACCCTAAGAATTTAGCACAGGGCCTGAGACATAGTAAGTACATGATAGTTAAATGTTATTGGAAGAAAGGAAAGAAGCAGAGAGTAGGGAAAAGATGAAAGAGGGTTAGTCAATAGTTTATTACTCAGGATAAATATTTGGATTCCATGCACACATTTTAAAACAAGGAGATAGTATATCCCTTCTCCAGGGTACTTAGAGGCTGGGATCATGAATGCAGATAGAGAGAAAAGGATGCATCTGTCCCTAATTCCATTGCCATTTTTCTTTTTATTCCTGCTGTGGTGGAAGGAGGCAGTGTTAGTGTCAGTAACAGTGTATAATCTATACATTCTGATTGATGGGCCAGGTTAGGGGCAGGGCAGAGCAGTCCTATGAAGTGGAATTTGACTAGGTAATCATTAGTTTTAGTGGCAGATATTAAGATGATCGCACAGATAACTGGGTTTCTTTTTACTCTTGTGGTAGAAAACCTTCAAAATCATCTGGCCCAGGATGTCTCTGATCTCCTCCTCATTCATTAGAATTTTCTCAGAAGTTTGCTGAAATAGATTCTCAGGTCCAATGTGTAGATTCTGAGTCAATGGTTCTATGGAAATTCTGACTTGGTAAGCCTCTGGTAGAGTGTGTAGCTTTAGTTTACCAAGTAGGTTTTTAAGGAATCAGATGCTCAATCAGATCTAGCAGTTCTAGATCCAAAGTCTTTGATTCCTATGTCTTTACTACAATAGATGTGTTTAGTATGTAAGGATGGAATTGTCCATATCCATTTCTTTCTCATGGAAAAGGTTACACTTTTTAGTGTCATATCATGTTTAATTTGTTGTTTCTGCTCTTTATTTGAGACAGAGTCTCACTTCATAGCCCAGGCTAGTCTGGAACTCACCATATAGCCATGTTGACCTTAAATGTGCCATCTTCCTCCCTCACTTTCCCAAATTCTGGGATTATAGGCACGTGCCACCTTGTCTGACTTTCATGTCGTATTTATTTTTTCTTTAACTGCTTTTTCATTATATATTTCTTTAGGTATTTTGTGTGCATTTATGCATGTGAACACACATGTTCCACTGTGCACATGTGATAGTCAAAGGACAGCTTACAGGAGTTAGTTCTTCCCTTCCACCATGTGGGTCCTGATGAATGATCTCAAGTCATCAGGCTTGGTGGCAAGCGCCTTTACCTATTGAGCCCTTTTGCTGGCCCACATTTGAAGTTTCAAAGGGTCCTGTATCTTTTATCTCCTTTCTGCTCATAAAGTATGCTGTAAAGGCACTGGGGCTTCCACCAGTCATATTGTTTGGGCAGATGTAGGGGCTGAGGCAAGGTAGCCAAGGGGACTCGCTTCAGGTCCCACAATACGCCAGTGACACACTGGTTCCACAGTCCTGGTGCACCTTGTATTCTCCTCTGAGAGATGCTCAAGTTAATTCTAGAATGTCACACATCTTGTTTCGTATATTCTAATATTTAATTTCTGTGCTAAACATTTGCAATTAGCCTTAAAGAGAAATGATTGATAGTCTCCTCTCATTTTTAAAAAGGGTACTTTACAGATACATAAAGGTAGAAGCTGTTAGAGGAGATTTTATGGCAGATGGTTCTTGGCAGTGGTTGGTTTTCTTTTATGGCAGTCTGGAAATTTTCCTGGGTAATAAGTTTCTTTTTTTTTAAACAGGTATAAAATAAAGAGGTTCTAGATAGTTGGATCATTATCAAATGATTTTCCAAAGACAACCATAAATTGTCAGTATCATTAAGCAAAAATAGGACTTGCTGAACATCTAGAAATCGAATGTATAAATAAAGTTTTGAATTTTCCTTTTTATTTTCAGTCATGGTATCTGGGTACTCAAACTGTCATTCTTTAAGGGGCAGTTGGACCGGAGAGCTGAGAGGAAGAAGTTTTGAGAAAGGTATTCATGCAACTTCCCTAAATGGCAACAAGTCTCTTGTGAACACAGAAATTTACATTTGGTCTCATTCTCTTCATACGCTGAGAGTAAATACGGCTTCATTGTAAACTGAAAGGGCAGAGTTTTAATTCCAAAAACAAGCAGAGGAAAATTTGATAGGACTTGTGTTCATAGATTCACTCAGCTGATATTTTGAACTACTGCTACAAGAATATCTGCCAGGCTTTGTGCTGAGTGCCAATTACAGTGCTAGGGGAGCAAATGTGGGCGGGAGAATGGCTTTGGATAGACCCTGATACTGTTCTGTAGAAGAAAGCCAGCGTCAAAAAAAAAAATCATAATTTCTTCCTGGGGCAGAGCAGAAGGATAGCGATTTGCAGGCTAGTGTGGACTTCCTGGATATCCTGGATCATTATAGTGGGGCTCTGTTTAGAAGCAAAACATAAAGAAGCCACGGTTGCTGATTTGCTGAGTGTGTTCATGCCGAGCACTGTGCTTTAAAAGTCATTAACTCATAGACTTTGAAAAAATTTTGTTAAAATGTTCTGTTTTTAATTATATATGTGTGTGACTGTGTGTGGATATATGCATGAGTGCAGGTACCCCTGGGAGGCCAGAAGAGGGCATCAGCTCCCCTGGAGCTGGAGTTACAGTTAGTTGTGAACAGTCTACTGTGGGTGCTTGGAATTGAACTGGGATCCTCTGCAAGAGCAGCAAGCGGCATTAACCACTGAGCTAGTTCTTATCTCTAGATTCTGTCGACTCTTACAACAATGCCAAGATTATTCATTTCATTTCCTCACTGAAGACAGCAAGACAAGTGGAAATGAGCTAACAGGTCCAAGATCAGACAGGCAGATAGCATTGGTGCTGCGACCTAAATCCATGAGACCAGTTCCAAATCCTTTTGGCACAGAGGAATGCAGTAAAATAGATATACTGGGACTTTTCAAAGGGGAAGCATGACGCAGTACACGGGGATTAGCTGAGTTTGCCTAGGAAGGCCTCCCTGGGAAAGAAGCACTGAAGCTGAGTCTGAGAGTGGAACCACGCATGGAAGTGGCAGAACTTTCCAGAAAGAGGAGGTCAGGAAGGGAGCTGGAGATCTTGAGCCAGAAGAAACCTTAAAGGCCATGTGGTATATATTTTATAGGTGAGAGGAGGAGGGCCCCATAGCTGGTGCAGGGAGCTGGGATGAGCAGCCAGATTTCTAGTTTCAAGAAAGTGTGGAAAGCGGCACACTGCAGCAAAAATAGATTCTTCTGTGGTACTACGAGTCAAACCCAAAGCCTCATGCACTCTACGCCAAGTGCTCTACCATGGAGCCCCAGCTCTGGCCTGAGGTTTGTGTGTGTGTGTGTGTGTGTG
Source organism: Nannospalax galili (assembly GCF_000622305.1). Taxonomy (NCBI): domain Eukaryota; kingdom Metazoa; phylum Chordata; class Mammalia; order Rodentia; family Spalacidae; genus Nannospalax; species Nannospalax galili. Next base: position 6,363,867 of record NW_008360326.1, read on the forward strand.
TGTGTGTGTGTGTGTGTGTGTGTGTGTGTATGTTCGTATACGTTGTTTATGTGCACATTCATGCGAGTGTGTGAATATATGTATGTGGATATGTGTGCATGTATATGCACATATGTGTGTAGGATAGTTGTTGATGTCAGGTATCTGTGTCAATCACTTTCCATCTTATTTTTTTGAGACAGGATCGCTCATTGAATCTGGAGCTCATCTGTTTGGCTAGAATGGTTGACTGACCAGTGAGCTCCAAGGATTCTGCTTCCTTCCTCCTATCCAAGCTGAGATTACAGATGTGGGCCATAGCATCTAGCTTTTATATGGGTACTTGTAATTAGAACTCAGGTCCTCATGACTATGCAGCAAGTTCTTTACTGACTCAGCCATCTCCCCATCTCAAGATCTGTTTCCTTTTAACACCATTTACTCAGTTTAGGCTATGACAATAACACTTTTAAATCATAGCTAGCATAGAAATTGACAATATTTAGATTGTAGTAGGTTACATGGGGGCAGCAGGTTGTGGCTAGCAATCCACAGTTGTGGCTAGGCCCCCACATAGATGGCTGGATCCCTGTCTCCATTGCCAGTACTTATCATCTGGTTGAAGAACTGAGTCCTAAAACCCAGCAGTGCACTGTGAGGGGCTCACCCCTTGGTATCACCCATTCCATGCTTAGTTCTCAGACTTAGCTGCTCCCTTTCCTCCTGGTCCCATCCCATGCAATTTCACTGTGCATGTACAAACAGACCCTTCTGAAAGTCTGGAGTCCATATACGGAAGACCCCTCTCACCAGTTTGCTAGTGTTCCAAGTGGATATTTATAATCCAGCCACATAGTCATTCTTTGACCTTTTTCTATTGGACAAAAGCAATTAAACTGTGCTCTCATTAAGTTGTGAGGGACTGATATGCTATCTGCTCTCCTAAGATAAGAGGATTTACCTTGTGAAAGAGGACTTAGTTAACTAAAGGGATGCAGTGACATTGCCAGGTAACTGAGGTGGCCACCCTCCTCCAGTCAACACAGGACACCCAGGGGTGTCCTTTTGCCACATACTGCCTCTCCTTTCAGCTCTGATGGGTGATGTAGTTTCTTAAATCCAGACTACATAAACTTCTAAAGATTATGACTTATGTTCTTTTGTCTGGGAATCTTAAAGCTGTGGCTGCAACTAGGGTCTGGATTATTGCATGGAGAATGATTAATGGGACATAGGGGAAAGATAGTGACATAAAACAGGTCTAATATCCTGGCTTTATTGGCATGCAGAAGAGCATTTGACTTAAGGAGTAGCCCATTCTTTAAATCAGTTCCAGACTGGATAGAATATCAGTGGTTACCCTTTGCCTGGGGAGAGAGAAGAACTGGAAGCATCTGAGAACCAAGGAAACCAACCTTAGGAACTCAAGCAGGTAGTGTATGCAGTGGTGGACAGGTAGCTATCACTTGCCTGGCCTATGAATGTCCTGTCTGGATGTGCATGTTTGTCTGAATGTGCATGTTTCATACCAGGCTGGGTGTCTCCTGGCAACTCCAGCTTTTCACCTCTCTGTTTCCACTTTGATGATGAAGACACATTTGACTTGTCTCTTTCTATGCTTAGGTCTGTCAGATGAAGCACCATAATGCTCCTTGGTAGAGTTCTCTCTGGTCAATTAAGTGTCTAGGTGATGGCTGCTTAGCAGAAGTGTGAGTTTTCATTCTGGCATGGGCTTCTGTGGACATTTGGACAGTAAGGCTTTAAGTGGGGGATGGGGCAGGGTGGTAGTCATTACTCAATTGTTCAGTACAAACTCACTTGCATATTGTGAAGTACGGATGGACTCAGCAGTGCCTGTCACGTAGGATCAAAGGGCACTGAAGCCTGGACTGAATGTCTGCCTGGGGTCATCACTCAGATTCTAGAAGCATCTTATCTATTGCCTGGTCTTCACTTAATAGATATCATATTCTAGTTTCTAGGGAGTATTACCTTATTGGGATGCTCAGGGAGCTCTTGGGTCTGAATCTTCTTTTTGAAGAAGATGCATTCTCATCAATGGTAGCACATCCCTCAGTAATTGACCGGCTGTGTTTTCAGTCACTACTTCAATGTGTGTCTTCTTTAGTAATCATTATGGTTAGCATTGTCAACTTGCTAGAATTCGGAATCAACATAGAAAGAAATCTCTGCACATATCTGGGGGATTATCTCGATTACCTTAATTGAGGTGGGAAGACCCAGCCTAAATATGGGTGGCACCATGTTATGGGTTGAGGTCCTGGATTAGGTAAAAAGGAGAAAGTGAGCTGAGTATAAACACTCATCACTCTGCACTGTGCTTCCTGACTGTGAGGCAGGGTGACCAACTGCCTCACATTCCTGCTGCCTTCCCCATCCATGATGGACTAGATCCTCTCAACTGTAACCAAAGATAAACCTTTCCTTTCCTAAGTTGCTTTTGTCAAGGTATTTCCTTACCCCAAGGAGAAAAGTTACTATATAGTAATACGGTAACTTCTAGAGAGGAGGGTTTTGTCCCCCCCCCACCTTCCTCCCTCTTCTTTTTCTGTTCAGTTCCTCCTCCTCTCTCCTGTCCTTCTCTCCCTCTTCCCTACCGTTCTGCTCCCCCCCTCCACTCTGTATCAGAGCATAGCCTTTTGTGCTGTGCTGTGTGATTTTTCTAGAGAATATTTAATCCTCATTGTCTTCAATGAGTTGGAAGGTGCACCTGGTATTTGCTTTCATGGGCCAGTATGAGCAGTATACTCCTGACAGGAAAATGTCTCCTTCATCACTGGAAATATTTAGGCTGAGACTTTATTTGTTATACATCTGATAATCTGATGATATCTATTAGCTATTTCTGTGTAAAAAGCCATCTTAAAACTAATGGGCCTAAATCCTAATCATCATGTAATTACCACATGATAATTATAGCTATTAGGTTATGAAATATCACATACATATTAAATTTTCATCACTATGAGCAAAATTGGTGAGACAGACAAGTTAAGAGAGGGCTTATTTTGCTCACAGTTTCAGAGGTGCCAGTCCATCATGGCAGGGAGGCTGTGGTAGAGCAGGGGGCTCATATTATGGTGGTCAGGAAGCAGACAAAGGGGAATGGGAATGCAGATCCTTAGCCTACTTTCTCCTTTTCCCTCTTTTCTTCCATCCAAGCCCACAACGTATGGACTGATGGTCCGCACATTCAGGGCATATCTTCCCCTCTTAGTTAATTCTCTCTGAAATGCCTCCTTCCCAAGTATGCATGTACATGAACACACACACGCACACACACACACACACACACACACACACACAGAGAGAGAATTATCTGTTGCTGTGATAAAACACCATGACCAAGGCAACTTATAGAAGGAAAAGTTTATTTGACTTATGGTTCTAGGGGAAGAGTCCATAATGGAAGGGGAAGCATAGAGGCAGGAAGTATCCAGAATAGAAAAGTTGCATGCTTACATCTTCAAGCAGTTACGGGAAACAGAGAGAGACAGACTGGAAGTGGGCATAGCTTTGAACTCGCAAAGCCCATTCCCAGTGACATGCTTCCTGTAGCATGGCCACACCTCATAAAGATTCCATGACCCTCCCCCAAACAGCACCACAAACTGAGGACCAAGTATCCAAATACTTGGAGCCTATGGGGGACATTTTCATTCAAGCTGAGAGAGGGAGAGGAGAGAGAGAGAGAGAGAGAGAGAGAGAGAGAGAGAGA